>NC_090730.1:3767039-3786972 GCF_036898095.1 Palaemon carinicauda | reverse complement strand
CTGTGTGACAAAAGGTCCCAGTGGATTCCCAGCCACTGGAACTTTTGGGATGGAGAAAGTCGAGACTTTTTCTTGTTGATCTTGAAGCCTAGGTACTCTAGGAACTGGATCACCTGACTGGAAGCTTGCAAGCATTCGGTCTCGGATGCTGCCCACACCAGCCAGTCGTCCAGGTAGGCTACTACCTGAATTCCCTTTAGGCGCAATTGTTTGAGAGCTGCGCTCGCAAGCTTCGTGAAAATCCTTGGGGCTATGTTTAGCCCGAATGGCATGGCTCTGAAGGCGTACAGTTTCCGTTGTAGCCTGAACCCTAGGTAGGGGGAGAGTCGACGGCTGATTGGAATGTGCCAATAGGCGTCTGACAAGTCTATAGAGACTGAGTATGCCCTCTTGGGCAGTAAGGTCCTTATGTGTTGCAGTGTTAGCATCTTGAATTTGCAATTCACTATGAACTTGTTGAGTGGTGACAAGTCCAGAATGACTCTGAGTTTTTCCGAGTCTTTCTTGGGAACACAAAACAGCCTCCCTTGGAATTTGATGGACTTCACCTTTCGGATCACATTTTTCTCCAACAGTTCTTGAACGTACTCCTCCAAAATGGGGGTGGAGTGTTGGAAAAACCGAAGGCATGGGGGTGGAGTGCTGTACCAGCTCCAACCCAGTCCATTCTTGAGTAGGCTTTGGGCCCAGGGATCGAAGGTCCAGCGATCCCAAAATTTCATCAGTCTCCCTCCTACCGGTATCATTTCACTTGGACTGCCGTCCTGAGGTCTTGCCTCCCTGACCACGACCACCTCTGAATCCCCTTCCCCTTGAGGGGCGCCTAGACGAGCCTCTGGCTGCTCCTCTAGGTTTTGCACGAAAGGAAGAAGACTGTCCTTCGAACGTTGGGGCGAATGTGGTTGACTGACCTGGCACAGCCTGGGGTACCCACTGAAAGGCAGTCGGGGTTTGTGCCACCATCTGGGGCACTGGAGGCAAAGGCAATTGCAGTTGCTGTTGCTGTCTATAAGGCTTGGCTGGCCGAAATGGTAGCCTAGTCTTCATATTCTTCCTCTTTGGTTGAGGACCCTCATCCGGGGAAGATTTTCTTTTGATAGCCAGGCCCCACTTCTGGAGAAGATTTCTATTCTCCACGGCGGCCTTATCAACAACCTCTTTGACCACATCGGTAGGGAAAAGGTCTTTTCCCCAAATGTTGGAGGAGATTAACTTCCTTGGCTCGTGTCTCACCGAAGCCCCGGTGAACACGAACTCCCTGCAAGCTCTCCTTGCCTTGACGAAGCTATAAAGGTCCTTCGTCACTGTGGCTAAGTGAGACTTAGCCACTACCATGAACATTTCATGGACCTTGGGGTCACTTGCCATCGTCTCGAGAGTAGTCTGATGAGACATTGAGGCAGCCAGTCTTTCTTTTGTCTCGAACTCTCTTCGTAAAAGAGATTCAGACAGCTTGGGGAGGTCCTCGCCGAATTGCCGTCCGGCAATATCAGCCTCCAACTTTCCCACTGAGAATGTCAGATGGACATCCTTCCAGTCTTTGTGGTCCATAGGTAGGGCCAGCGACAAGGGTTTACACTCCTCCAGGGAGGGGCAAGGCTTGCCGGCCTCGACTGCCTTTAGGACAGCCGCAAACCCTTTCTGTAAAAAGGGGAAGGCTCTATCAGGAGAGGACACAAACGAAGGGAGCTTCTTGCTCAATGCAGCTACCTTTGAATTCGAGAAGCCCCTCTCTTTCATTGAGGATGAAAGTAGGGCTTGAGCCTTAGCGTGGTCCATAATAATGACCTCCTTCGGCTCTGTCTCCTCCCTTGAAGCTGGTTCTTTTCTCAGCCGGACATAGCAGTCCGGATATGATGCCTTGCTGGGCCAGAATTCTACCTCCTCTAGGGGAACTGAACCCAGCTTATCCGAGATGACGATCTTTCCAGTCGTCATCGGCATGTGCTCAGCATACCTCCATGGGTTAGCATCTGAGCATATGGGAAGGTGTTTCACATTGAGCCTTTTCCGGGGCCCATGTGATTCTGCCAGGGACTGCATACGCAGTTCCATTGCAGCCGCCTTCTCCTGATTCTCCTTCTGCATTTGTTGGATCATTCCAACAATCGAAGAGAGGGCCTGTCCCAGTTCTACTGGGAGGCCAGCCGATGTTGAGGGGATAGGCTCCGGCATCTGAACCGGAGTAGCCGACACCTCGTCGACCTCATCCTCTACGACATCCGGGGTTTGAACTTGATCCTGACCTTCTGCCAGGAGGTCTTCTTCCAAACGTTCGTCCAGGTCAGACATCCTGTCACACAACTGGATGTCTTGCATCGCATCTGCGACTTCCTCGTCCACCTGGACTTGATCTTGAAGGATCTCCTCTTGAGGCTGGGGAATCACTGCCTCAGCTGATGCCTGGGGAAAAAGATACGCCCTCATCTTCTCACTTGGAAGATAAGGGCCAGAGGTGTTCTTCTTGAAGCCCCTTACCCAAGTACGAAGCTTTTCCCTAGCTATATCCCTTGATTCCGCCGTTCTAGGGGAATCAAAAGCCTCAGTAATCAGGTTAGTGCATACAGTACATACCTGAGGGTCCCAATACTGGGGATCATCCTTGGAGACAGCGCATGCTGCGTGTCTCCTACAACACTCATGTCCGCAGAGGTTCTTGCTGCGGACATTGCAGAAAACATTTCCGCACTTCGGAGGGTCCTCCTGTAAAGAGAAGAAATTTCCATGAGTATCAAGTGAACTATGTATCACTGGATATGCATAGTATAGCATAACAATTCATAAATGAAAGACACACACTTGTGTTTCCCTCACAACCCATTGTTGCAGCCTTCCAGATAATAAAATCAAAATGGTTTATCTCTACTAGAGTAACCAATGCAAGGTTTCCATAGGAAACAGGTGGAGCTCACACCTAGGCAATGATTTTAAAATCCTGGATAATAGACGGGGAAGAACTCTGCTTCCTGTCTGAGGGCAACAGCAAAGGGCTGTGCAAGAAAACACAATAGTGTTAGAAGATACAGTGCTGTACCTAAACTTTTACTATAGTTTTCTTCTTACTGTATATGCTATACAGAAGAATAATAGTACAGTATAGGAGGATGTGTGCCGGCCTGCCTTTGCCGGCCGGCACACACCACAATTAGCTTTAAAGTATACTACTTAACAGCTATAGGGCGGCAGCCCTCTGGTTCAAATGCCTGTGCCGGCGGCAGCAGCTGCCGGCCAGCAACAGCCAGTGTTGGCCGGCAATGATTGCCGGCCAGCAACTACACAAGGTAGTACCCAGCTGCCGGCCACACTCTTGGTGACCGGCAGACAAGGACTGACATAAGCCGGCCGGCAAAGGTACAAGACCGATGCCAGCCGGCAGCAAAAGAACCAGAAGACTACACCTGCCCGGCTGCCGGCCTCATAGGCCGGCAGCCGGGACAGGTACAGCACTAGAAGAAAATAGAATGGATGCCGGGATAAGAGTGTACACAACCCCCCAAGCCCGGCAACCGAAAGAGTGCATATAAGGAAGGGGAGAAACTTAATTCAGGCTTCCTTGACCAATGCCGTCCGGCTCTGCCGGCAGGCATGGATGAGGGACCAAGAGAGGTCCGGGCAGCACTCGAAAACATAAGACCCTTGCCGTCCAGCATCTCTGCCGGCCGGCAATGGGCTTTTTGGGCTCAAGCCATGGCGTCCTGATGGAAGGTTCCTGTTTGGTAGCTTCCTTGGGTATAAGACTACTAAGATATTCCCAGAGAATTTAACCACAGGTTATCACAGAATTCTAACTTCTGGAGCGAGTATCTCAAAGGTTTCCCTTTAAGACATCGTAATACAACAGGGGACACGCATGTCTGAACGTGCCACATAGCTATCTCCACCCCGAACAGAGTTAATGCTTCGGTGTGTAAGGGCTGAGAATAGCTGGGAGCCGTTCCACAGCTAATCTCACTCGTGGCTACTACTGATACTCGAGACGTAAACAAACGGACGCCATTGCTCTAATGACGTCACGCGCGTCTTTATCCTTTGTTTAGTAGCTGCCCTACTTAGACGGATTTTCCCTTGTGTTAACTTTATCGCTTTGCATCTTCGCTATGTCGTTACCTTCAGCCTCGCCTTCTTCTGGAAAGTTGAGTACAAGGTTCCAGTATTGTTTAATTAAGCTCTGGCCGTAAAGTAAATATTATTTTGCGAAATAATTGATGTTTTGTGGCAGAGCTGTGCCTCTACCGGACCCGCCATTTTATGGCGTCGTTGTTGTTTTTTGCATGTCTTATTTAGTTAGCCACAACAACGCTTCCGGCATTATATACTAATCGAATACATTAGTTTATTTAGTCTTCATAGCTAGGAACTTTTATATCGTGTTTAGACGCTTTTTTCGGTCATCGATTGACCTTATACCAGTCGGCTACTATAGCCCCCAGGCCAGGAGCCTACATACAAGTGTTCATGCATGATTTATTAGTGATCCTAGACTAAGTTATGAAGATAGTGGCATTATTAATTTACAATACTTATGACTAGTGATGCAAATGTTTTCGCCTTCAGGGACCATATAGGGGATAGGCTAGTCAGTGATTCTTTCTAGCCTAACCTAACCTTAGGACCCCTATATGCTTCCTTCATCCCCTGCCTTGGCATTCCCTCTATTTAGCCTTGATCCCTTTTCTGAGTAAAGGGATTAATTGTCTAATAGAGTATATATATCGCCTCTCAGTCCTCCCTAAAGGAATGAACCCCCTTTAGGATTGCGTCTGAGAGTGAGGTTAGGCTAGCCTACCTCTATGGCTAGGATAGTCTATGACTTTCCTGCGATAGCGATATGTCTTCTTCCTTACCTAGTTCAGGACTTTTAGCCCTGCTCTAGGTCGGGTTAGGAAGGTTTCTCTGTTCCATGCTGAAACTGTACTCTTGCACCGTTTTAGCCGATCAGCCTGATCTTAGGTTAGGGAGTGTCCTCCCTTCCCTTAGTGGCCGCTCTGGTACAGAAACCCTTCCTGGGAAGACCTCTCTCTTCTCCCTCCCCACCTATCTCTTGTATAGCCTAGCCTATGCTTAGGTTAGTTTATACTCATCTGTCCCCTGTCCTACAAATCCTCCTTAGGGTGGATGAGTAGGGCTACCCGAGCTTCCCTGTGCAGTCCGCTCTGGTACATATACCTTCATAGTGTCCTATAAGGTTAGTTACTAGTGTAGTTCTGCATAAGGGAGTCTCCCCCCCCCCCTCTTGGGTGTTCCCTAGCCCTCCCTTGGGCTACCTGCTCCCGGTCCCTAGTGACCCCTGCTTATGGATGTTAGAGCCTGTCTCTATCATGGGTACACCCTCTCAGGGAGGGGGAGGGATGTCTGGAACCCTGACGGTACTTCCTGCATTCCTTCCCCCCTCCCCCTGTCTCTCTATCTATCCGGGTGCCGGTCTCTTGCCGCCTCTACTGTCGGCAATACCTGCCTCCCTCTTGGTGACTTCCCTACCCTTGCCGCCAGCCCCCCGTGTACCGAGGGACTGCCGGCTGCCGCCGGCTTCTACCGGCGGCTCTCCTACTCCTATCTAATCGTCCGCTTGCCGGTCGATCTCCGGAGTGCCGGCATATACTGCCGGCAACCCGATACTACCTGTACCATCCTTATCCCAGTCACCAACCTGGCATCCTCCGGCTGCCGGAGCCACCGCTCCTTGCCGGCGTGCCGCCGTTGTGCCGGCGGCCGCCATCCTGGTATCTAACTGACTTTTGAAAATTGTCTGTTCTAATGCCAGAATCTATGCTGGAGCGAGCTCCGGCATGCCGGCGGCTTGCCGGATGCCCCGGAGGCATCAAGAATACTTGCACCCCCTCACTGTAGCTATCATAAGACTAAGATAGCCCTACATAGCAAATAGATAAGCTGCTTTGCTTTTAAGATCAGTACCTAGTACTGCTTTATTAGTGATCATGCTGTCTCTTTGCATTCTTCTAATTCCAGCATGCTATGTGCATCTTAGCACGGCTGGTTGCCAGAAGCAGTTACCTTTATGAGGCCTTCTGGCTCTTAACTGGGAACCGAATGAATTCGATCCCAACCTTGTCCTTGGCTTTCCATGGAGCTCCAATATAATGGGAATCCTAGGAAACTATATCCAATGATCTCGGTCATTTGGATTATCCCAGGACCAAGCTTATAGTAACCAGCCGGGCGAGATGCATGGAGCGTGTTCTCCTTTACTGTTTTCATTCTCTATGCATCACACCTTCTTTAAGTTAAAATTAATGATTAATATTAACTTAATTTAAGAGCCATTCCTATGACTCCCCCATACTCATTTTCTCTTTCTTCCACAGGAGGAGCAGATGAAGTGTGACTTCGCCTTCTGCGCTGTGAAACGCCCGCAGTTTTACGGGCATACGGCTTGTAGGACTCACGCCCCTTGTGCAGACAAGAAAGGGGATTTGAAGTTCTGGAATCCACTGGATTGTACGGTCTGCCAGGCCCACCTAGTTGAGGCCTTCCATAACCCTCCCTCAGCGGAGGTTAGAGACATTTCTCGTGAAAAGCTGCGCAAGTGGGTGCGTGGCTTTCAGAAAAATGCTACCGGACCGTACCTGGCCACCGAAGAACTGAGGTCCCTGTTGTTCCCTAAGGCCTCCCCTGACTCAGTGGTTCCGAAAGACGCAATCCCCACTGTCCAAATTACGGTGGAACCTGATGTGGTCATGGCTCAGTCCATGCATGAGTGTCGTTTAGATTCCGAGGATGATGAGCAGATCTCTGACGTCTCGGAAGACACGGAGAAGACGCTTATGGCTCAAGGAGCCGAAGAGGACGAAGACAAGGTGGAATACACCGAGTCGGAGCTTGGAGCTCCTCCCTCATCCATCCCTCCGCCTACTCCTACACCGACGGATGTGTCCATTCCGTCTACCTCCTCGACCCCGGATCCCTCTTCGTCTACCCAAGAACTGATCCGGCTGATTAGAGCTGTCATGGACGACAGACTGAAGGAGAACCAGGAGTCCATCAGGTCAATGATTGGATCCAGAGAACCGAAGAAGATTTCGGTTAAGGATCTCCCAGCTTGCTCTCATGCCAACCCGTGGAGGTATGCAGAGCATATGGTTATTGCGACCGGCAGGATCTTTGTTAGTGACAAGATTGGCACGGTCCCGTTGGAAGACGTGGAGTTCTTCCCAAGCTTCGAGGCCTACCCGGACTGTTACGTCCGGCTTCGTTCCGAACCTGCCTCGAAGGAGGAGACCGAACCTAAGGAAGAGATAGTGTTCGATCTCGCAAAGGCCCAGGCTATGCTAGCCTCCGCATTTAAGAGCAGGGGCTTTACCTGCTCTAAGCTTCCTGCCTTGAGCAAGAAGCATCCTACATATGTCGCACCTGACACTGCGGTTCTTCCTTTCTTGGAAAAGGCCTTAGCCGCATGCCTTAAAGCGGCGGAAGAAGGAAAACCCTGCCCTGCACTGGAGGAGTGCAGACCCTTCTCCATCGTGACACCCCCTGACACTAGACAATGGAAAGATGTTCAACATACTTTCGTCGTTGGTAGGCTCGATCCTGACGTCGCCGGACGTCAGTTTAATGAGGACCTCCCTAAGCTCAATGATCACCTCCTTCGCCGGGAACAAGACACGAAGGAGAGGCTTGCGGCATCTCTTTCTCATCAAGTCCAACTTGAAGTTATGGCCTGTGACACAAGAGTACCTGATCACTACATGGTACTAGCCAAATCCCACTTACTTACAGTAATGAAGGACTTGTACCATTTCATAAAGGCTCGTAGAGCCTGTCGTGAATTCGTGTTTGTCGGTGCCACCGTGAAACACGAACCCCGGAGACTGATTTCCTCCAACATCTGGGGAAAGCACCTGTTTCCTTCTGACCTTGTCAAGGAAATAACTGACAGAGCCGCCACGGAGAATAGGAACCTTCTCCACAAGTGGGGCATGTCCAGGAAAAGGAAACCCTCTCAGGACGATGGACCTCAGCCTAAGAGGAAACCACAGAAGCCAAAACCCCAGCAACGTCAACAACGACGTCAGTTTCCGGGACCCGCTACCTCCCAAGTGGTTGCCCAACCACAGCAGACCTTTCAATTGGTCCCCCAACCGGTGTTGTCACAGTCACCGGTCTTCACCCCTGCCTTTGAGCAACCATCCACTACCTTTCATGCCAAAGGTAGAGGCTCGTCCAGGGGTGCAAGCAGAGACGCATCTCGTCGTCCCTCCAGAGGTAGAGGAGGAAAGGGAGCTAGCGGCCGAGGCAACAAGTCCTCGGGACACCAGAAGCAATGAAGTGCTTCCGGTGGGAGGAAGACTCCGCCAATTCCAGGATCGTTGGACCTTCGATCCCTGGGCACACAGCATCATCAAGAACGGTCTAGGCTGGAGTTGGGTGCAACCACCCCCAATCTTCCAGCAGTTCTTCCAACAATCGACCCCCATTCTGGAAGAATATGTTCTAGACCTCTTGAACAAGAAGGTGATAAGGAAGGTAAAGTCCACCAGGTTCCAAGGGAGACTGTTTTGCGTTCCCAAGAAGGACTCAGACAAGCTCAGAGTCATTCTGGACTTATCCCCCCTCAACAAGTTCATAGAGAACAACAAATTCAAGATGCTGACGCTTCAACAAATAAGGACCCTTCTGCCTCAAGGTTCCTACACGGTCTCTATAGACCTGGCGGATGCCTACTGGCACATTCCAATGAACCATCACGCTTCCTCCTACCTAGGATTTCGACTCCAAAGGAAAAGCTACGCCTTCCGGGCCATGCCATTCGGCCTCAATGTGGCCCCTCGGATCTTCACAAAGCTGGCGGATGCCATAGTACAACAGCTCCGCCTAAGAAACGTCCAGGTGATGGCCTACCTCGACGACTGGCTAGTTTGGGCTCCATCGCCCGAAGAGTGTGCAAAGTCTTGCAACGAAGTTACCCAGTACCTAGAACACCTGGGATTCAAGATCAACGAGAAGAAATCTCGCCTCTCTCCAGCTCAGAAGTTTCAGTGGTTGGGAATCCACTGGAATCTTCAGTCACACCGCCTTTCCATCCCCCAGAAGAAAAGGAAGGAAATAGCAGGGTCTGTCAAGCGACTACTGAAATCCAAACGCATTTCAAGACGACAGCAGGAACGAGTTCTAGGCTCTCTACAATTCGCCTCAGTGACAAACCCAGTGCTTCGCGCACAGCTAAAGGATGCCGCGGGAGTCTGGAGACGATCGGCATCCATCGCTCGAAGAGACCTCAAGAGACGGCTTCCAAACAGACTTCGACGCCTCCTAAAGCCGTGGTCGGAAGCAAAGGCCCTGAAAAGGTCCATTCCTCTCCAACACCCCCCTCCATCACTCAACATCCACACGGATGCCTCACTGGAAGGCTGGGGAGGTCACTCCCACCTGAAACAAGCTCAAGGGACCTGGTCTCCACTATTCAAGACGTTCCACATAAACATCTTGGAGGCCATGGCGGTCCTTCTTACTCTGAAGAAGTTATCCCCGCCGCCCTCGATCCACATCCGTCTAACCCTAGACAACTCGGTGGTAGTTCGTTGTCTCAATCGCCAGGGCTCAAGATCGCCCCAGATAAATCAGGTGCTTCTCCCAATCTTCCGTCTGGCGGAGAAGAAGAAGTGGCACCTGTCTGCAGTTCACCTACAAGGATTCCGCAACGTGACAGCGGATGCTCTATCTCGGACAAACCCGATAGAGTCGGAATGGTCTCTAGACGCAAGATCATTCTCCTTCATCTCCCATCAAGTCCCAGAACTTCAGATAGATCTCTTTGCAACGAGCGACAACAATCAACTTCCTCTGTACGTAGCCCCGTACGAGGACCCCAAAGCAGAAGCGGTGGACGCCATGTCACTGGACTGGAACAGATGGTCCAAGATATACCTGTTCCCTCCCACCAACCTTCTGTTGAAAGTCCTCTCCAAACTGAGAACCTTCAAAGGGACAGCGGCCCTAGTGGCTCCCAAGTGGCCCCGGAGCAACTGGTACCCCCTGGTCCTGGAGCTGCAGCCCAAGCTGATCCCTCTCCCGGGCCCAGTTCTCTCTCAACAAGTACAGAAGTCGACTGTCTTCGCTTCATCATCGAAAATCAAGGACCTTCATCTCATGATTTTCTCTCCCTTGCCGCAAAGAAGAGGTTTGGGATCTCGAAGAAAAGTCTAGACTTCCTAGAGGAATACAAGACCGAATCCACGAGACGGCAATATGAATCATCCTGGAGGAAATGGGTCTCCTTTGTTAAAGCAAAAAATCCTAAAGAAATCACCATTGATTTCTGTATGTCCTTCTTCATTCACCTTCATGGACAAGGATTAGCAGCCAATACGATTTCAACCTGCAAATCGGCTTTGACTAGACCAATTCTATATGCTTTCCAAATTGATCTGTCCAACGACATCTTTAACAAATTACCAAAAGCATGTGCTCGCCTACGCCCCGCACCCCCTCCGAAACCGATCTCCTGGTCACTAGACATGGTGCTCCATTTCGCCTCCAACTTGGACAACGATTCATGCCCCCTCAAGGATCTGACTCAGAAAGTTATATTTTTATTTGCTCTCGCCTCGGGAGCTCGAGTCAGCGAAATAGTGGCATTATCAAGAGAAGAGGGACACATCCTGTTTGCTGATTCAGGAGAAGTGACCCTCTCCCCTGATCCGACGTTTCTCGCCAAAAACGAATTACCCACCAAAAGATGGGGCCCTTGGAGAATATGCCCCCTGAAGGAGGATGTCTCTCTATGTCCAGTAGAGAGTCTCAAGGTCTATCTTCGCAGAACTTCGAACTTTGGTGGAGGCCAACTCTTCAAAGGAGAAACATCGGGCAGCGACCTGTCACTGAAACAATTAAGAGCGAAAATCACCTACTTCATTCGCAGAGCGGATCCGAACAGTACACCCGCTGGTCATGATCCTAGAAAAGTGGCATCTTCTCTGAACTTCTTTCAGAGCATGGACTTTGAGAGCCTTAAAAACTTTACGGGCTGGAAGTCCTCGCGAGTTTTCTTTAAACATTATGCGAAACAAGTGCACGAAATCAAACATTTTGTGGTAGCCGCAGGTAGTGTTATGAAACCTGCACCTAACTCTGCGTAGAACAGTGAGTTACTTGGGACTCTAACTCTTCGGGTGCCTATGTTGACCCTCGTGTGATTCATAGTGATGTCTAAAAACACTTAGTGCTTTTATAACTGTTCTTATCCCAGGTGAAATGTCATAGTGTCACACAAGTGCCGCATGCCTTGAGCATGATGTGTTGTTTAAAGACTTGCGTTCCTCGAGAACGAGTACCTACTAATCCTGAAATTCCTTTTCAGATTCAAGAGCAAGCCTTTATTTCTATGTACATTATTATTACTGTAAATGAACTTTACTTTTGCTGTAAATTATTTAATTTCTGCATTGTGAAATAAAATTTCTATTTTATTACTTATGCGTCTCTTTCAGCTCCTACTTACTATGAAATACATACTGTCATAGTTTTATTTATTCCTCCTTTCTTATGGTCATGAAGAATTTAAGATGTCTAATCCTAAATTATATTCACCTTGTCTCAGTAAGGTTCCTACACGAATACTTACTTCTGATAATCAGGAGATGAACTCTATACACAGTGCCCAACCACCACTGGTCTACTTCAGAATGTTCCTATACAAATATCAAACATTCTGCTTCATCTCTAAGTTCTTAAAAGTTCTTCTGTCAAGATGAATAGCCCTTCAATACCACTTTGACGTCGGCATAGCCCATGGGAACTTCCTACCAATGGGGGGCAGGATACTTCGTTCCTATGGTTCTTACCTAGATTACTTTGCTGTTTTGTCAATGCCTAGGCACTTAACTCTGGGGGAAAATCTACCACGATACATTGATTCTCTGGTACTCTTCCATCAGGACGCCATGGCTTGAGCCCAAAAAACGGATTTTGAGCGAAGCGAAAAATCTATTTTTGGGTGAGATAGCCATGGCGTCCTGATGGACCCTCCCTACTACTTCGTTCAGTTTGTTCCCACCCTACACAATTGTATCATGGTGATGGGCAGCAACTGGCGCCAGGATAAAGACGCGCGTGACGTCATTAGAGCAATGGCGTCCGTTTGTTTACGTCTCGAGTATCAGTAGTAGCCACGAGTGAGATTAGCTGTGGAACGGCTCCCAGCTATTCTCAGCCCTTACACACCGAAGCATTAACTCTGTTCGGGGTGGAGATAGCTATGTGGCACGTTCAGACATGCGTGTCCCCTGTTGTATTACGATGTCTTAAAGGGAAACCTTTGAGATACTCGCTCCAGAAGTTAGAATTCTGTGATAACCTGTGGTTAAATTCTCTGGGAATATCTTAGTAGTCTTATACCCAAGGAAGCTACCAAACAGGAACCTTCCATCAGGACGCCATGGCTATCTCACCCAAAAATAGATTTTTCGCTTCGCTCAAAATCCGTTTAGTCAATCCAAATCCCAACCTATACTAGGTCCAGAAGTAGAATGACATATGGTACAGTAATACCCTTGCCGGCCAGCTCTGCCGGCCGGCAAGGTACAGTACAGTAATGGCTAGGCCATTACGGAGATAGAGGGGGAAGGGACAAGAGGGTCCTGCCAACCTTGCTTTAGTGACAGATCACCCGCAGCCAAGAACTTTGTCTTAGCCTAAGGGAGATCTAAGGGAAAGGGCCAGCGCAGTAGTATAATACCTGCCAGCTTCCAGAGCACCAAAGCAAGGAAGGCGTTGCTACTCCCAAGGGAAGATTTATCCTCCCCGAGAACAGCAACAGGACTTAGTCTGGTCGATCACAGAAGAAGGAATCATAACTACAGAAACCTTCGATAGTGACCTAAGGGAGCTAAGCTCCCTTTGTAAGTGTTAGGTCAGCGAGGGAGACTTTGCCCCAAGCCAAACAACACGGACTCAGACTAAAAACTCTGTTGTTCTGTCCCTCTTTGAACCAGACTCTGCTGGAACAGGAAGGTACAGTAACACCCTAGTATAGTTTTATCGAAAATAAATTCGGAAAAAACCACTTAGGGATAAGCCCAAGGCTTAAACAGAGGGAAAGGGATTGCATACCTTCTCCGAAGAAAAGAAAGCAACCGGGGAGTATAATAAAGTATACTAAGGCTCCATAAGCAATTAGCCTAGGCACCAAGAGAATCGATTACCTAATTCACCGAAACTCTCACGTATACAATCTTGGAAATATTCCACACAGTCTAAAATGTATAAAATATAGCCTAAAGCATCAATAAAATTTTAATTACACTCGGAAAAACCATAATCATGCATTAAGTACTAGGACCAAACGACTAGGCTACATGGCCTAGCGTAGGCCAGAATGGCGAATACTTCGCCAAATAATACTAAGCACGAAAGGAAATCCTATGTAAAGCTAAATAGCTAAATTTTATTAAGCAAAACAACCAGGAATGTCACTCTGACTAACTAATTTATACCTAGCGAGTGACAGTGTCCAGGACACCTCTGGTAGGCTACGGCTCTTGTATCAAAGATTAATCCTATTAATCACTAAAAATTTTACCAAGAGCCTACATTTATACATAACAGACACTATACTCAACTTATCCGAGGTCAACGAAGACGAAGAAGCCATGAAAAGCTGAATAAATCCAAGATTTGCGAGAAAAACAGGAAAAAACACCGAGTTGTTAAGCTACGCAAAAAGGAATACAGATGGCGCCAGGATTGGCGCCAGGCACGCATACGAATCGGGGGATAGGGAAGCCTTGGGAGCGGCTCCCCTTTTTCTTTCCCGAATTCGTATCTCGTCAATCTCCCTCCTACGAGACGAATCTCTGTTCAGGTCGTAGATTGCCATGTGACGTGTCTAGAATACGTCCTCTGATATGTCGCGATATCCCTTTCACGAGGGATACTCGCTCCAGGAGTTAGAATTCTGGTACCTTAAGGTAAATTCTCTGGGAATATCGCCGTAGTTGTAATATACCCTAGGAAGCTACCCTATAGGAACTTCCATCAGGACGACATGGCTTGAGCCCAAAAATATATATATATATATATATATATATATATATATATATATATATATATATATATATATATATATATATATATATATATATATATATATATGAGTGTGTGTGTGTGTGTGTAGGCCTATGTGTGTAAGTGTATATATATATATATATATATATATATATATATATATATATATATATATATATATATATATATATATATATCAATGCGTGTGTGTAGGCCTGTGTGTATGTATAGTATGTATATATTCTGTATATGCATATAAATTTTAATTTCATTATTAATTACAATATAATTTTAGTTGCATTGTTCCCGAAGAGCTGTGCTTCATATGGGCTTGGACCGAATCTTTATTGGAAATCTTTTTATGTAGATATTTTTGTCCAATAAACATTATTATTATTATTATTATTATTATTATTATTATTATTATTATTATTATTATTATTATTATTATTATTATTATTATTGACAGCTGTAGTAGACGATAACGTAAAGCTAACAATCAATATATCTACCTTGAACACTCAAACATGAATTTGAAGTCTCTGTGACGATGTCTAAACTTAAGATAACGCGAATTGTATTTCACGCACCGAAAACGTTGGCCTACACATATTTCGTATAATACATATAACAGGTTATATTACAGGGTCCCAGAAGCCACATGCAAAGCGTTTAATGTATTATAATCGATATCATAATAGAAACAGGTCGTTTACAGTTAAATTTGAACGCCAAAATTGAAACGCCATTAGCTGATATGGGTTGAACGGTTACTTGCTGAGCGCACTGACTTACCCACACCTAACCCCTCTCCCCACAGCCACCTGGGACTCTCGCTACTTCATTCCCACTGACCAAACAGCTCCCAATCTACCCCCCCCCCCCCCCCCCGCACACGAGTCCCTCCAGCTTATCTCCCTATAGTTTAATCATATTCTCATTTTGCTTTTTCTTAATATCGTATTTCCTCAATTAATTATATTATCACTATACTTACGTTTGAAGTTCTATTCTCCTCTTAAATATGTAGCTAAAGGCTTTGCATATACCCATGATCAGCAAGGCTGTAATAATCAAGGCCACCCATACTAGGTAGGTTTGCTGTAATCATTCAGACTAAAGTCTCCCACCATCATCAATCAGCAGTGGCCAGTGTGGTGATCAAAATGGGCAAACATCAGGCATGACTAAGGACTAGAAATAGAGTACTGTATAACACACACCCACACACACACACATATATGAAACTATTATATGATGCAGATTGGATGTTAAAAATTAAGAAAAAAAAAACATTGTTGGCGAGTGTTATAGGTAACCTGCTGTAGACGGAACTGAAGGAGAATCACTTTTTTGGAATTAATGTTGGAGACAGTGATTGAGAAAAAATTGTTGGAGGCAATGATGGTGTAAGATTGTTGGAGAAAGTGATGGAGATAGATTCTTGAAGTCAGTGAAGAAGAATGATTGCTGGAGACAGTGAGGGAAAAAGATTGAGACAGTAAGGGAGCAAGATTGTTGGAGACAGTGATGGAGAAAGATTGAGACAGTGAGGGAGAACGATTGAGACTGTGAGGGAGCAAGATTGTTGGACACAGTGAGAGAGAAAGATTGAGACAGTTAGTGAGAAAGATTGAGACTGTGAGGGAGCAAGATTGTTGGAGACAGTGAGGGAGAATGATTGAGACAGTGAGGGAGCAAGATTGTTGGAGATAGTGAGGGAGCAAGATTGTTGGAGACATTGAGGGAGAAAGATTGAGACAGTGAGGGAGAAAGATTCAGACTGTGAGGGAGCAAGATTATTGGAGACAGTGAGGGAGAAAGATTGAGACTGTGAGGGAGCAAGATTGCTGGAGACAGTGAGGGAGAAAGATTCAGACTGTGAGGGAGCAAGATTGTTGGAGACAGTGAGGGAGAAAGATTGAGACAGTGAGAGAGAAAGATTCAGACTGTAAGGGAGCAAGATTGTTGGACACAGTGAGGGAGAAAGATTCAGACTGTGAGGGAGCAAGATTGTTGGAGACAGTGAGGGAGAAAGATTGAGACAGTGAGGGAGCAAGATTGTTGGAGACAGTGAGGGAGCAAGATTGTTGGAGACAGTGAGGGAGAAAGATTGAGACTGTGAGGGAGCAAGATTGTTGGAGACAGTGAGGGAGAAAGATTGAGACAGTGAGGGAGCAAGATTGTTGGAGACAGTGAGGGAGCAAGATTACTGGAGACAGTGAGGGAGAAAGATTCAGACTGTGAGGGAGCAAGATTGTTGGAGATAGTGAGGGAGAAAGATTGCGATAGTGAGGGAGAAAGATTCAGACTGTGAGGGAGCAAGATTGTTGGAGACAGTGAGGGAGAAAGATTGAGACAGTGAGGGAGCAACATTGTTGGAGACAGTAAGGTAGCAAGATTGTTGGAGACAGTGAGGGAGAAAGATTGAGACAGTGAGGGAGCAAGATTGTTGGAGACAGTGAGGGAGAAAGATTGAGACAGTGAGAGAGCAAGATTGTTGGAGACAGTGAGGGAGAAAGATTGACAGAGAGGGAGCAAGATTGTTGGAGACAGTGAGGGAGAAAGATTGAGACAGTGAGGGAGAAAGATTGAGATTGTAAGGGAGCAAGATTGTTGGAGACAGTGAGGGAGAAAGATTGAGACAGCGAGGGAGAAAGGTTGAGACAGCGAGGGAGTAAAATTGTTAGAGGCAATGAGGGAGAAAGATTGAGACAGTGAGGGAGAAAGATTGAGACTGTGAGGGAACAAGATTGTTGGAGACAGTAAGGGATAAATATTGTTGGAGACCATGATGTGGATTGATTGTTTAAGACAGTGATGGAGAAAGATTGTTGGAAATACTGATGGAGAAAGATTGTTGGAGGTTCTATTATAGATTATTAGTTATGAAAGACAAGGTGAGTGCCTTGGAGATTGTTGGCGAAGGAATATTATGAAAAGAATATAAAGGCAGTGTTGGAGATAGACTAAAACATCGATGGGGGTGTTGGAGAACAATTGATGGAGACGAACTGTTCGTGAAAATTTGGTAGGGAAACAGCGGTAGAAATCAAATTGTTGGAGAATTTTCGTTGGAGACTGTTGGCGTTGTGAAAGATTATGTAAAGTGTTGGAGGGAAAAACAGACACTAGCTGCTTAGTAAAGATAGAGTTCTGAATAATGGAGAATATGTTGGAGACTCTGTGTATTAAAGTATAAGGTCTCGAGATAATATTCTGTTATCATTAATATTATTATCGTCTAATTCAACCTCTAAAGAATGTCATTAGGAAATAAAAATTTATCAATAATGATAGAAATACGAGAGAGAGAGAGAGAGAGAGAGAGAGAGAGAGAGAGAGAGAGAGAGAGAGAGAGAGAGAGAGAGAGAGAGAGAGAGTTCTAGCTGGCTACATTACGAGAGTTATAGATATAACTCTCGTAATGTAGCCAGCTTGAACTCTCTCTCAGCTTGAACTCTCTCTCCATTACGAGAGTTATAGACATAACTCTCGTAATGTAGCCAGCTTGAACTCTCTCTCTCTCTCTCTCTCTCTCTCTCTCTCTCTCTCTCTCTCTCTCTCTCTCTCTCTCTCTCTCTCTCTCTCTCACATACTTTAAGAAAGGCATTAAAGCCATAAGTTCAGTAACAAGTATCGAAAACATTGAAGAAATCACATTAAATTGCTAATACTTTTACGTAATTTATTTTGAAATCTGAAGATATACGTTCGTATTTTTGAGAAAATAAGCTTCAGATGTTATCGTTTAGCTAAGTACAATAGTATGTACACTGTTTATTTGTTTATTTACTCATTTATAAAGGAAAACATGTGAATATTTACGTAGATAAAACCAGCCCGCTATATAGTAGGCCTATGCTCGCCCGCGCCTAATGTTGTCATGGCAACCCTCGTATGGGCGTTAGAACTCTCCTGTGATAAAATAGATGAAATTACTCTTTCCCGGAGATTATTATTTGATAAATAATTAACCAAACGACATATTGAAGGATGAATTACACTCGATGTTACTACAGCAAGCTCATATTTTGAAACGAGCATCGTAAAACTATATTAAACACCTGGCTAAACTTTTTCCGCCTCGAAAGCAGGAAGTTCAAAACATCTACACGTACACGGAAATACCCATAGAACAATATTAATTGATATATTACACATTAAAATCAAATGTTACACTCACATTATACATTTATGTACAGCTGCAGGTTAAAATCTCATCACGAAAGGAGATATTATATGAACCGCGACCGCGAACGTAAACACTTTCACACTTTAATCAAGACTGACGGATTTATGACCCGATTCAATTAGTTGCATCGAGTCAAATGAGAGTTTTTTTTTTTCCATAGATTCGAAAATTAAAAAAAGGAGAATTTGGTATTAATTCTTTTTATTTGCTTAAATGTCATATACGTTTTCTATTCATGTTTTGTATTTAATAGTATTTAAGTTTGTGTTCATTTTCATAAGATAAACAAGGAAAGTTGAAGTAAGAGTGTTGGTGGTTTGTTGGTGATGATGGAGGGATAGAGGGAGGATATTATTAGATATTGTATCTAAAACTAATTGCTTTTATGTTCCTTTTCATAGAATAGACGTTAAGAAAATTGCACTGGCGAGGATGAAGGACCTTACCGAACAAAACCTCCTCCCGCCATACCTCAAACTGCGTAAACTAAACATAGGCCTAGGCCAACTTTTTGGAAATTAGCATATATCCTTTACCGGATAAGTTAAACAACAACTATGAGTTCTTATGTGTTTTAGCAGCCATTCCATTGAAGGCTAGTGCCAATACTACATCTCAGACGGCTAACTGTAGGCATTTTAAAGGGTTTTTTGCAGTATCTCTCCCTTAATACCTAAACCACAAATGCTACGTTAACTATACAGCTTTCCAGTTTACCTCTAATTCCATCCTGTTGCTTTTCAAGTTCTTTCAACTTCATATTGCAACTCAGTAAGGCATGGCCTCCTCGGACCGAGCGCCAAACCATAGTAAGCTCTGTGCCAAATTCATATAGGCCTAACCATGACAATAAGAATAAGGCTGTTTTTAAGCTGATTCGGTTTATTGGTATATTTATTTTTTTGCTTTTTAGAAATTGTGGAAAAATATTACGTCAAGGAGAGTCTTAGATATCTTACTAAAAGAGTTTATTAAAGACGAAGGAGATAAGGAAAGAAGAAAGGAAGGAAGGAAGGGAGGAAGGAGGAAAGGAAGAAAGGAAGGAAGGAATAGGACAATATCAAATAGTGATTATGTAGGACTATTGCTCTACGCTAGAAAACGATATATATATATATATATATATATATATATATATATATATATATATATATATATATATATATATATATATATATATATATATATATATATATATATATATCCAGCTGTTACTATTCTACTGCAGAACAAAGGCCTCAGACATGTGCTTCCACTTGGGTCTGTTTATGGTCTCTCTATGCCAGTCTATAACAGCAAACTGTCTTAGTTCGTCAATACGTCGTCTTCTCTTCCATCCCCTGCTTCTTTTGCCATCTCTAGGGCCCCATTCTGTTTTATATATATATATATATATATATATATATATATATATATATATATATATATATATATATATATATATATATGTGTGTGTGTGTGTGTGTGTGTGTGTGTGTGTGTGTGTGTGAGTGTCTGTGCATCTAATGAGCTTCAAAATAAATTTGAGGTATCTATATGTTTTGAAATTGAGATGCAAATGTTTAAATGTCACTCATGAGTGGCAGAGGCAAGGGGCAATAGATTACCCTAGAGACGGAGCCCCCTCTCCACCCAAGGTAGAACCAGGGAGGGCCAGGCAATGGCTGCTGATAACTCAACAGAAAGACCTATAGGCTTCCCTCAAGAAGGATGGTGAGT
>NC_090730.1:3752039-3762039 GCF_036898095.1 Palaemon carinicauda | reverse complement strand
CATTATTGGTCTTATACCTGGACTTAAACATAATGTTGATGCAGGTTTAAGTTTAATAAACGGTGATGAGTTTGTTTCTGATCGTAACGTTAAAGTTAATGTTGTAACGAGAGCAAAAGCTAAGGATAAAGTAAAGGAGCGTCCTATGTCTAGTAATCTTGAATCTTTGGATAAGGAATATGGTCTTAATTCTGATGAATTTAGTGAGTATCAAAAAGAATGTCCTTCACTTGCTAGTATCCGTAAGTTGCTTGATAACGAAGAAAGTGTAACCTTAAAATGTCGGACAGTTAAGTACGTAAATGTTGGAGATTTAATATATCGCAAGTGTCTTGAAAGTAGTAAACCTGAAGATGTGGGAAAATTACAGTTAGTTGTGCCAGTTCAGTACCGTAATATAATAATGAAGTTAGCACATGAGTCTTTGTTGGCGGGACACTTTTCATCTCGTAAGACTATAGATAAGATCATGCAGAAATTCTATTGGCCGAGGGCAAGCTTAGATATACATAGATTTTGTAAATCTTGTCATTCGTGTCAAAAGTTCAGCAGTAAACCAAAGAAAGTACCTTTAGTGCCAATGCCCATTGTGAATGAACCTTTTTCACGTATTGCTATTGATCTAGTTGGTCCTATCACTCCTTGTACTAAGAAAGGTCATAAGTATATTCTTACGGTGATAGATATGGCTACTCGGTATCCCGAAGCAGTTGCTTTACGCAATATTGATACAGTTTCTGTAGCGGAGGCATTAATGGAGATATTTTGTAGAGTTGGTATACCCAAAGAAATCCTTAGTGATCGTGGCACTCAATTCAAGTCTGATCTTATGTCTGAAATTAATAAATTATGTATCAAAGCCATTTACACCAGTCCTTATCATGCATCTTGTAACGGAATGGTTGAACGTATGAATGGAACTTTGAAAAATATGCTAAAGAAAATTTGTATTGATAATCCGAATGAATGGGATAAATACATTAATGTTGCCTTATTTGCATATCGTGAAATTCCAAATGATAGTTTAAAGTTCAGTCCTTTTGAATTGCTGTACGGTCGAAATGTAAGAGGTCCATTACATATTTTGCATGAATTGGTATCTAATAATAGTATTGATGGAGAATTAACTAGTTATCAATACATAATTAACCTTAGAGATAAATTGCAGAGCATGGCTGAAGTTGCAGTAAATAATGCCAAGGTTAGTGCCAAGAAATATAAAGAGTATTTTGATAAGAAAACCACCTCTCGTAAATTCAAAGTTAATGATGAAGTTTTGGTTATGCTTCCAAATAGTTCAAATAAATTCCTTATGCAATGGAAAGGTCCATATATAATCACTGATGTCCATTCTAATGGTGTTGATTACTATGTCAAAGTAGGAAATAGATTAAAGTTATATCATGCAAATATGCTTAAGACTTATCATAGAAGATCTAAGGTTAGTGTAATTCAACAAGAAGTAAATGATCTTTTAAATTCATCAAATTTGTTTTCAGCTCTTCAAGCTGAAGTACAGCCTGTTATTGCCATTACTGACAATAATTGTTGTGAATTGCCATCAAGAGATGAAGACTCTGGTAATTATAACTTTTGTGAATCTTTGTCATCTGATAAAATTAATGATCTTGAAGGTTTATTGAAGTCATTTACAGACGTCATGAGTGATACACCTGGTCGTACTAAGACTATTTCTCATAATATAAAATTGCAAAGTGATGAACCAATCAGAGCTAAGAATTACCCAATCCCTTTAAGTTTGCTCGATGAATTCAATAAGGAGGTAGATAGAATGATTGATATGGATATTATTCAACCTTCAACTTCTGATTATTGTTCACCTGTTGTTATTGTACGAAAACCTAATGGAAGTATACGTTTATGTGTTGATTATTAGAGCTCTTAATAAATATTGTGAATTCGATGCAGAACCGATGCCTAGTATAAATGACTATTTACATAAAATGAATGGCGCTAAATATTTTACTGAATTAGACCTATGTAAGGGGTACTGGCAGGTTCCATTAGATCCTAGAGCTATGAAATTTACAGCTTTTTCTACCAAGTATGGGTTAATGGAGTTTAAAGTGATGCCATTTGGTCTTAAAACCGCATGTGCAACATTCGTGAGATTGATGCGAAAAGTGTTGTCAGGATTAGCAAATGTGTCTTGTTATTTTGATAACATTGTTATTTTCAGTAAATCCTGGAGTAATCATCTTAATCATATTAAGTTAGTTCTTTCAAGACTTCGTGACCATGGTCTAACAGCTGGTCCTGATAAATGTTTCTTTGCATTCAATGAAATAAAGTATCTTGGGTATAAACTAGGAAATAACTGTTTATCACCTATTAGGTCCAGAGTAGATGATATTGTTAATATGCCTGTTCCAACAACAAAGAAGGACTTACGTTCATTTATGGGAACATTAGGATATTACAACAGATTTATTCCAAACTTTTCCATTTTGTCTGCTCCAATTAATGATTTATTGAAGAAAAACTGTAGTAATAAATTGAATTGGTCTGATAATCAACTTAAATGTTTCAATGATCTTAAAGCTCATCTTGTAAAATCTCCTATCTTGATGTTGCCTGATGTAGAAAAGAAGTTTTATTTGCGAACAGATGCGTCTTATCATGGTTTGGGTGCTGTTATATTGCAGGATCATGATGGTGTGTTTAAACCAGTTTGCTATGCAGGTAGGAAATTAAATAAATCTGAATTAAATTACTCTACTATTGAAAAAGAACTGTTTGCTATTGTTTGGGGAATAGAAAGATTTAAAGAATTTTTGTATGGCAAAGAATTTGTTCTTCAAACTGATCATGCACCTCTTAAGTATCTTAGTAGTATGAAAAATAAGAATGACCGCCTTATGCGTTGGGCATTAAGTTTGCAACCATATTCTTTCTTTATCGAATACATAAGAGGGTCTGATAATGTGTGTTCAGATATGATCAGTAGATGCATATAGGTTTTTTTTTTTTGTTGCCTGTCGTTCAAACTTAGTAGGGGGGTTTGTCGAGGAATGCTGTGCTGCCATCTCTTGGCTATGTTTTCACTCCATGGACTAAAGAAGTTATTTCTGTTTATTTGGTTGTCCTTGATTTGTTTTTCTTTCTTAACATGGAGAGTCCCCGGCATTTCTCTAATCACTACCTGACACCTAGCCATCCATAACAGTAAGTACTAAAAAGACACCTTTTCATAAATTGTTTCATGTATTAGTGTATTATATAATGTGTTAAAATGATTAAGTGTTCACAAGTGTGTACTGTATAAATTATAAAGATTGTTTGTGAATTGGAAATGTAATATGTCAACCTGTGGTTAAAAGCTTAAAATGTTTAAACAATGTTTTCAATGTTTCACTTCATTGTGCAATTGACTGCATCTTCTGCAGTCAAGAAATCAATTATATTATATAAAGTTTTTAGCTGTAAATATGTTTATATTTTACAGAACTCCTTAGACCTGGATTAGTCCTTAGACCTGGATTAGTCCTTAGACCTGGATTAGTCCTTAGACCTGGATTAGTCCTTAGACCTGGATTAGTCCTTAGACCTGGATTAGTCCTTAGACCTGGATTAGTCCTTAGACCTGGATTAGTCTTCTGCATACTTGGTCCTAAACCTTAGACTCTTGGTCATTGGATCTTGAAATATTTCATCTTGACACAAGTGATTCTTCGTCAGACTGTAATCAAGTGCAGTACTTTTCCTGATCCTGATTATACGTGCTAGATGTTCAATATATCTATATATTATTATGATTCCTGGTGTTAAACATGAAGTTTGTTAATTTTGTTTTGTTTCAGTTTGTAAATATATTTCAAGTTAATAGAATTTTTCATGTTATACCTTTATATCAAAATATTAAACAAGGAAACTTAAGTGAACAGTCTAATATGTTTTTAAAAGAACCAGAGTTCATGGCATATAAAATCTAAAGACCATAACTCGACACTTAGAAATTGATAATAATAATATATATATATATATATATATATATATATATATATATATATATATATATATATATATATATATATATATATATATATATATATATATATATATATATATTATATATATATATATATATATATATATATATATTATATATATTATATATATTATATATATATATATATATATTATATTATTATATATTTATATATATTATATATATTATATATATTATATATATTATATATATTATATATATTATATATATTATATATATTATATATATTATATATATTATATATATATATATATTATATATATATATATATTATATATATATATATATTATATATATATATATATTATATATATATATATATTATATATATATATATATTATATATATATATATATTATATATATATATATATTATATATATATATATATATATATATATATATATATATATATATATATATATATATATATATATATATATATATATATATATATATACATCTTTGGAAACTGAAGTGTGACACGAAATTGAAGAAAGAAATGCTTGTCATTCAACACCAAAACACGGTCAGAGAGCTGAAACTTGTAAGCTTTTATTATAATGCTCTAATTATCACGGTAAATCTACTAATATCAATAATATTAATCATGATAATGACTTTTTTATGCATTTATTATTTTGTTTTACTTCATGGAGTGGTGCATTCTTAAATCGTATCTTCTATAGTTCTTTTCCTATGATCTGTTTATTTACATTTCTTCGAGAACTCGATTCACGGCTCCAACAAGCGAAGGCTTGCATTGCTCTTCTCAGAGTTCAAATCTGGAAGCAGGATTTTGACTTAACTTGATGAGGGCAGAAGGAAATTAATATGATTAAGGAATACCTCTATTTATGTCTAGTGCTTTTACGCAATGTGAATTCTGTCAGAAAATCATTGTGAAAGAAAAAGTACTAGATTTATAATCTAATCAACCAGTTAATCTCAGGCAATATTGATTTAAAGACTTCAGGTAAATATTCAGATTCATTATTATTATTATTGTTGTTGTTGTTGTTGTTGTTGTTGTTGTTGTTGTTGTTGTTGTTGTTGTTGTTGTTGTTGTTGTTGTTGTTGTTGTTGTTGTTGTTGTTGTTAGCTAAGCTAAAACCCTTGTTGGAAAAACAGGATGGTTTGGGCCCAAGGGCTCCAGCAAGGGAAAGTAGCCCAGTAAGGAAATGAAACCTGGAAATAAAATACAAGAGAAGAAATGAACAATTCAAATAAGACATTTTAAACACATTAACAACATTGAAATAGATCTTTCCTATATAAACAATAAAAGCGTCAAAAAGTAAAATAAGAGAGAAAGAAATAAGACAGAATGGTGTGTCCAAGTGTAGGTTCCCTCAAGCAAGAAAACTCTAATCCAAGACAGTGGAAGATCATGGTGCAGAGACTACGACACTACCCAAGACTAGAGAACAATGGCTGGTTTCAGGAAAGATAGAAAGGGCGATTAGATCATGAGATAGAACAGAAGTATCCAGAATTTAGTTACTTTGTTGAACTAGGACACCATTTTACTGATACCTTTGACACCTAAATTTTAAAATCAATTTGTTTGCCCAATTCTCCCAAAGGTGTCTGAATGATCAGTAGAAAAATTGACTATTATATGAATTGTTATCTTCTTTTCATATTAATCATAGCAGTAACAGGATTCTAAAACATAAGAGAATATAGAGCCAGGTTTAATTTTGTGGTGCAACGTGTGTCTGTCTTATCTCTTATGAGACATTATTATTATTATTATTATTATTATTATTATTATTATTATCATTATTATTATTACTTGGTTAGCTACAACTCCAGTTGAAAAAGCAGGAGGCTATAAGCCCAGGGGTCCCAACAGGGAAAATAACCCAGTGAGGAAAGAAACAAGAAAAAATTTAATATTTTAAGAACAGTCACAACATTAGAATAAATATTTCCTAAATAAACTGTAAAAACTTTAATAAAACAAGATGAAGAGAAATTAGATAGAATAGTGCACCCGAGTGTACCCTCAAGCAAGAGAACTCTAACCCAAGACAGTGGAATGCCATGGTACAGAGGCTATGGCACTACCCAAGACATATAAAGGGATAATTGATATAAAAATGAGACAGCATGCAACATGTTTAGTATTCTGGAAATAAAGTGTTTCTTTGTTAACCTAAACTTAATGATAAATGTTATCCTCATTGCTTTGGCTTCTTGATTAGATCACATATCAATATAACCTGATAAGCTGCCCTTGTCCCTTTCTCCATACCTGAGTTATACATTTCTTCTGCCATATCTCAGTTTCAATTGCCCATCTGCCCAATATATCATAAGAGGCTGGTCACAGAAATGGAAGTACGATTTGCTATGTCATACGGGAGGACCTCACTGTTTATTGATGGTGACTTACTTTATGTCTCTCTTACTATCTGACTACACAGTGCTCAAGTATGCTTTATAGCCTCGCCATCAGAATTTGGACAACTGGATTGGAGAACTTTTGATTGTACTGACTCTTCAGAGATTGTTGAAGTTGATTTATGATTGAATTTATCAGATGCATTAGGTTTGAAGACACTTATGGAAAGTAGCAATAATAAATTCATCATAAATTTCATAGACAAAATCTCCCAACTCTGCTAGCAAGTAATTGTTCTATGAGATATGCTTATACCAAAGTAAGATAGATTGCATGTAAACTAGCTCTGTTTTCCTAGTTTTGTTTAAGATTACACTAAGGCACACTATTCTATCTGTTTCCTTATTTCCTTTCCTCATTGGTCTATATGTCCCCTGTTGGAGCCGTTGGGCTTTTAGCATCCTGCAGTCGAACAGGTATTCTGTTTAATGTTTCTCTATGATAAATTCCAAAAACTCCTGAACTGGATAAGATACTGAACGTTATAGTTGCCTTTTCTACATCTGTTATACTAGTACCTTAGGGTCTTCCCAGCTCACATTTTTAAGTCCCTACATAAGGATGTGAACAGGCTGTGAGCGTGAATGTCCTGGCTGTTATCATGAAGGGACTCGAGATTTTACTTACTCATCAAACTCGTATTCTCTTGCTTATCTGTATAAGCTGTGAAGGGTGAAAGCTGAATAAGCATTTATAAAGTACTCTAATTAAAGCCATTTTAGTGCCACCTTCTCCATAGGGAGGAACAATGCCATCAATGCACCTAAAGCAGGAGCACTGTAGGCATTACTTAAATGTGTTTGCATTGTCATTTCAACCCCTATCTGGACCTAGATCTTAACTTCCGACTATACTCCAGTCTCCATTTCATTTCTTGTATCTTGCTGTCCAGTCATTTGACTTCATTTCATACATCAACTGCAGAGTTTCCTCCAGTTTCACAGAGCTATTGAACGGCCTCCCAGACACCAGTGCCTGACTTAAGTATCTCCCTAAAAGGCCAACAAATTTCCACAGATTTTGTCATGAGGTTTATGTCAGTAGACTAGGTTTCAGATGTTCGGATATTCTCCTTTTAGGGAGTGTATTTTGTATAGATTGGTCAGAAACTGTCCAAGGATACTGCAGTCTTAATACGTAGTGTTTGTCAACAACTTGTAAATTGGGACGTTATTATTATTATTATTATTATTATTATTATTACTAGCTATGCTACAACCCTAGTTGGAGAAGCAAGAGGTTATAACCAATTATGACCAAGGGCTCCAACAGGAAAAAATAGCCCAGTGAGGAAAGGAAATAAGGAAATCACTCGCGTTAGTGATACATATTCATAACAGCGTGTCAGCAAGAATACTGTATACCTTGGGGGAAGAGAGAGAGAGAGAGAGAGAGAGAGAGAGAGAGAGAGAGAGAGAGAGAGAGAGAGAGAGAGAATCAAAGCTTCAGTAGATTGTTTGATGTGATATTTATAAAGCAAAAAAAAAAAAACATGAAAAGACGAGTGTAGTACGTTTCAACCTCCAAGCTATAATGGTCCTTATAATAGGGAACAATAAGGTTGCTTTCTTATGTCTGTTTGAAGTGACATATGCCTTTTTAATAAATTAAACCATCTTGTCTTTACTTTAAACCTTATCTGTTTCTTGCAAATGGCACTTCTCTCTCTCTCTCTCTCTCTCTCTCTCTCTCTCTCTCTCTCTCTCTCTCTCTCTCTCTCTCTCTCTCTCTACTACTACTGTACTTACACTAAGAAGAATAAAAAGAAAGTTTTCAATTAAAGGTCTAAATTTAAGCGTTATTACAAAACACAATAAAATAGTGCTTGTCCTGTACTCACCACCCAATGGCATGCGTCTGAAGCTGTAACAGCTCGCTTTTCCTGTCAAAAAGGAAAAGACAAGATTATTCTAATGATTTTATTATGTATATACAAAATATCCTATGTTCATATGGTAGCCAGATGTGGCATATAGGAAATAAATGACTCAAAACCTTGAGAAAATCTGTATTTAACATATATACAGTACAATAATATATAAACAAAAATAACCCAGAAATAAATAGTTGATAAAATTAAAAAGTCAAGACGAACTGACTTAATGGCACGTACAATAAACTATGCTATATTAATGACAATTATAACCCAATCTACAAATAGTGGCCTGCTGGTAGCGTCCTTGCCATGTGATCACTAGACTGGGGTTCGAGTCCCTCTTGAACTCATAACCCTTTTGGTCGCTGTAACCTCACCATCCTTGTAAGCTAAGGATGGAGAGTTTGGGGGAGCCTATAGGTCTATCTGCTGAGTTATCAGCAGCCATTGCCTGTCCCTCTTTAGTCCTAGCATGGGTGGAGAGTGGGCTTGGGCACTGATCATATGTATATATGGTCAGTCTCTAAGGCATTGTCCTACTTGATAGGGCAATGTCACTGTCCCCGGCCTCTGCCATTCATGAGCGGCCTTTAAACCTTAAAAACTCCTTATGAAGACTACAGTACCCTTGGAGAGTTCCTAGCCAATCTGTACATAATACAATTCCCCAAAGGCTAATATTTGAACATCTGAAACCTATTCTACTGACCTAAACCTTATGACAAAATCTCTGGAAATTTGTTGGTTTTTCTGGGAGACATTGAAGTCAGGCACTCGGACCTAGGAGGCCATTCGATAGCTCTTTAAAACTGGAAGAAACTCCTGTGGTTGCTGTATGAAAGGAAGTCAAATGGTTGGATAGCAAGATGGACGAAATGAAAAGGAAACTGAAGTATAGTCTGAGGTTAAAATCTAAGTCCAGATAGGAATCACCCTGACAATGCAAAGACATTCAAGTGCTGCCTACAGTGCTCCTGCTTTAGGTGCATTGATGGCATTATTCCTGCCTATGGGAGAGAGGGCATTAGAATGGATTTATTTAGAATACTTTGAAAATGTTGATTCAGCTTTCCCCTTCCAAACTCACACAAATAAGCAAGCGAATACAATTTTGACGAGGAAGTCAAATCCCAAGAGTCCCTTCATGATAACAGCCAAGACATTGATGTTCGTAGCCTTCTGCAGAATCTTGAAAATGTGAACTGGGAAGACCTTGAGATCATAATAAAACAGATATAGAAAAGGCAACTACAACTTTCAGTATCTTATCCAGTTCAGGAGTTTTGGGAATTTATCGGAGAGAAATAAACTGAATACCTGTTCGACTGCATTATTATTATTGTTATCATTACCAGTTAAGCAACATCCCTAGTTGGAAAAGCTGGATGCTAGAACCCCAAGGGCTCTAACAGGGAAAATAACACAGTGAGGAGAGGAAAAAAAAAAAAAGAAAAAAAAAAACGATAGAATAACGTGCCCAAGTGTATCCTTAAACAAAAGGTGGTCTGAAAGTCCAGATTCAAGCTATGAAAATAGAGGTAATTTACATACACTCTCTCTCATACTTTCGCATGAGTATACCTTATAAAACAATCTGCTAGCTAGTACAGTTAGGTGAATTAGCCTACGAACTGTATCATGAAGTTGGCATTGCAACTTTCCTAAGGTCTTCAAACCTACTGTAT
>NC_090730.1:3744539-3747039 GCF_036898095.1 Palaemon carinicauda | reverse complement strand
CGAGACAATGCGTCTGGAACACAGAGCAACTTCCCAGCACGCCACACAGCTGTAAAGATGTAGGGCGAGATCTTCTCCTTGAGGCGCTGGAGACGAGAGTTCTCGATGGCATCCAGTGTGTAACTGTTCAGAATAGGGATGAGGGGTCGGTGATCCGTCATCAGAATAAAGTGCTGTAGGCCAGCTAGGTATAGCCTACACTTTGACATTGCCCAGACAACGGCTAGCATCTCGAGCTCAATGGTAGCATAACGTGTCTCTGCATCGGTGAGAAAACGAGAACCACACTGAACTAGACGCAGGTGTCCATTACCATGGTCCTGCAGGAGAGCATATCCAATGCCATTGAGGCGTGAAGCATCCGTCTGAAGAACGACGGGTAGGTCTGGGTCAAAGAGGGCGAGAACTGGTGGACTGGTGAGGGCTAACTTGACGCGTTGAAAGGCTTCATCATGGTCAGAAGTCCAGACAAATGTTCTCTTGGGACTCATCAGGGGGCGTAGAGGTTGGGCTGCAACGGAGATGTCAGGCGTAAACTCTGCTAACTGGTTGACCAATCCCATAAACGATCTGAGGTCCGTCAGGTTAGCAGGGGTCGGAAAATCCTTGATCGCACTGACTTTCTGGTGGTCAGCTGAGATGCCGTCTCCTGAGAGCGTGTATCCGCAGAAGTTCACAGATGGGGCAGCGACCACAAATTTGTCCTTGTTGAGTGTGATCCCGAACTTGCGGCACCTGGTGAGCACTTCGTGGATACGTTGAAGGTGGGTAACGTAGTCTTCGTCGTAGAGAAGGAGGTCGTCTATCACCTTAACACAGTTTTGGACACCTTGAAGGGCCATATCACCTCGCAGGCAGAAGGCATCTCCAGTAGCTGCGAAGCCCATCGGTCCTCTGCAATGTATGAACCGACCATATGGCGTAATAAAGGTGGTTAAGTGACGATCCTCTTCAGCCAGTTCCATCTGCCAGTACCCGTAAAGAGCATCAGCTGTGGTGAAGAAACGAGACTTCCGGTCCACACTACGAATAGCCGTGTAGGGTGTGGGTGAAGGGTGGGCTGGACGAGAAACCTGGCTGTTCAGCTTTGTTAGATCGACGGTGATACGCACGCCTGTTCCATTCTTGGCGACGACGACAAGAGGGTGGCACCAAGCTGAAGGGTCATCACCAGCTGGTTTGATTATCCCTTGGGCCACCATAGAATCAAGCTCTTCTTTGACTTGGTCCTTAAAAGCAAATGGAATCTGTCTCGGGGTGTGGATGGCGAAAGGCACTGCACCCTCCTTTAGGTAGATTCTCATGGGAGGACCAGCCATAGGCTTGAGAGGAGCTGTCTTCAAATCTTCTTTCGAGACCAACACATCTTTAAATTCCCGAAGAAAGTATTCCTTGGCTGCTGAAGGGGATGTAGTTGCTGAGATGGGCAGCTCCTTGCATCTATTAACATGTTTGACTTCTAAAATGGGTTTGGGGAAGTCTGGAGATATTATGGACAGTTCCTGACAATGGCCATAGGATAAAAGTGGAACTTCCACATTTTCGTGAACCTGAATCCTGGCAAGACATGATCGCTTGCCTAAGGTAAGGGTCGCTTGCAATATACCCAGAGCAGGTGACATCGGAGATCCATCCGCTGTGAACGTCACATTCAGCGCAGGTGGTTGCAAGCAGCTCTTGGAGATACCCATGGTGTCTAGGTGTTGCTGTCCAATAACGGTGACGTCGGCACCTGTGTCAGGTAGCATCTTGATGCGAGAGTTAACATCGCCAGATGACAAGAGGACACAGATAGGTTTGGGCGTCTTGGAGACGGTGGAAGGTGATCCTAAGCGACGACAGCTGGTCCGTGAATCTTGTTGCTTGTTGGAGACTGCAGAGGCACCACTGTTGCTTGAAGATCTGTCTCGATGACCATTTTTCTTGTTATCCTTGCAGCATTTATCGAAGTGTCCAATACGGTGACAATGACGGCACTGGACTTTGCTGGCAGGACACTTCAACGTCCTGGACCAATGGCCAACACGGTCACAGTTTTTGCAAGTACTGTTGGCAGCAGGGCATTTATCAGGTTCGTGCTGACGGGCACAATACTGGCATAAAACGGCAAGCTTAGAGGACTTCGGCGAAGGTGGAGGCTTCCCGCTTGATTTCTTGCTTCTCCTGTAGGCTGAAACGGCACACAACTGGCTGGGTGGGCCACGTATGGCAGAAGTTGCAGTTTTAGCTGCCTCATACGATCGACAGGTTGTGACGAGATCTTGTAGAGGAGAGTTGGCGTCCAAGGCAATCAACTTCTGAACCAACTCTGCATCTCGAATACCCATCAAGATAATCATTTTCAGTTGGGTCTCTTCACATGCAGCGGCATTACCTGGGCACAAATCAACTTCTTCTGCGATGCGTCGAAGTCTCACATAGAAATCAGCAAAAGATTCTCCTTCCATTTGCTTACAGCTAAGCAACTCTCTTCGGCGAAGGACTTCATTCCTTAGTTCCT
>NC_090730.1:3734539-3739539 GCF_036898095.1 Palaemon carinicauda | reverse complement strand
CTGGATTATCAGAACATAAGACTAGTAGTTTATGGACATTCTATGTTCTTAGACAGTTTGTGTTGTAGGCAGGCAAACTTTCATTGATTCCTAATAGAACTTTATTCAGCACTCCTTAATATTGCCAAAGTTTTTTCAACTTTACAAGGTATCTTGATTTCAGTCTTTAATTAATGAAAAGAAAACCAGTGACTGTACTGGCCAGAGTAGCCATTCATGGAAGAAAAGTTAGATATATTGATAGAGTAGCCTAGTCCTCTGAGGAAGAAAATAGGCATAAGAACCCAAAGTAGACGGCGATATATGTAATGAAAGTATTGATAGTGATAGTCAAAAAGTAGTCCTCTATATAGAAAGGAAGCAAGAGCCAAAGGAACGAATTAGATATACTGAGTTAGGTATCATTGCTAATTTATGAAGGTATGCTAATGGTCAATTGCAGGAGACTTTAGCCAAATCCTTTACTAACATTCTCTAAGAGTCTATATCACTTATTACTTTACTTCCCACTTTTTATCTCTAAGGTCCGGGTCAGTTAGGGATAAAGATAGGCGGAAAACTACGCTGATTCCTAGCTGGCCTCTGTGACCTAATTAACAAAAAATTACTAACAATGGAAAGTACTCTACGAGTCTAAGTCGCCTCTTACTTTATTTCCAGCTTTTTAAATCTCTTGTGTCCGTGTCAGTTAGGCTTAAAGGAAAGACTTGCAAAAGTATGCCGATTCCTAGCTGACCTCTGTGATGTAATGTGCTGATTCCTGGCTGAGCCTGTCTGGGCTCAGTGAGGTGTAAAGGCACATCATAGCGCTCCTGCGCGATTCACGCTGATTCCTGGCTTACTTCTGTGACTCTGTCACGGGTTGGTTACAGTGTTAAAGGCGTGTTTTGGAAAATCCGGTTTCTGGCAAAAGTCGGAAACCGGCTAGTAAACGGTTCCGTTACCTTATGGCGAGGGACTTAGAACCCCCCTCAAAATAAGGTTTCAGGATGTCGGGATAGTCTCAATGTTGGGGTGATCACAAACCTCTTGATTGTTACTACTTTGATCCGCTCTGGTTTGGGGTTCCAGAGACGCTCAAGTGTTGGTGACATGTGTTCCCAACATGTGCTCACAACACATGGTGGTGGGTGCATGGTACTGATCTTGTACAGTGGACGTCCCCCCTGTCTCGAAGGTCATGACCTCATCGTGGTGAGACAGTGGCAACATGCTTCATACTGTACATGGTGTGCTTCAATACACTACAAAATTTTATAAGCATGGCTAACTATGACCATAACACCTTTGGTTTAAAGTCTCCTGCTTGTACTGAAAGGGAAAAGCACCTTTAGAACTTAATGATAATATTTCCTAGGGTTGAAATAGTTTCAACATATTACATTAGTATCAATAGCTCTAAAAACATGCAAAGGGGGATAATACAGGAATGGTGATACAGTAGATTAAGTGGTACTTTTTTGTTGGTTTAACTTGAAATGAAATAGATTTTGCAATCTTAAGTCAAATGACTTTACAGAACTTTGGACTTGATGGTCTTTAGGTAGGTCTTAATGTGTCAGGTATTTTGGGGGTAAAAAACTTGATTGCATAGAAGTATATCTTAAGGTACAAATTGCTGTATAGTGGTCATGTTCATAGAAAATTTCTGTAGGCTAGTTCTGAAATTCTGGTTAAGGTAAGTTGTGAAATATCTAAGTTTTTATATAATTATCGAATGTGTAGTAGTTTTTAGGCACGTATAAAAAAGAGGATTGTTGTAAAGTTTGTGAATGTCTTCTACCCCGTATGTTTTTATAAAATAGTTTATTATTTTTCCTGTTTTTGTAAGTTTGGACCTTTATGATAACTTAATTATGATCATTATTTTATTTTTTGTAATTGCTAAATAATCTATAAACTTCATACTAGCTACCATAATATTTCTATGCAAATCTTCTAACAATTATATAAGTAAATAACTCGCTGATATTGAAATATCTTTCTCCCTTTCAGGTAACAGATTTGGCTTTACAAGGTGGTGTGGTTGGCAGACATTTTGAAAATATTTTACGCATTTTTGTCGGAAGATAATTATACAATATCATGGGAAAATTTCAGCGATTAACTGTTATTTACCTACCGCAAATAAATGTTGAAAAGAGGATTTATTTTTTTTGGCCAAAAAAATATTTACTTTTTTTCTCATTTTAGGAAAAGTTACCTTGTTGTTCCTCCACCCTCCCCCCCAACCCCACCCCCTACCCTGTCCCCACTCTGGCTCTGACCAAAGGGTGCTCAATTATCGTAGAATATGTGCTTAGAATAGTTTAAGTTTATTTCCATATTTAGATTTTAGGTGAATATTTTTGTAGTCATTTATTTATACTTACTTTTTTCAATTTATTTTTAACAAATATTTACTTTGGACTTAGCTTTAATCTATTCTTTTTTAATATTAGAACATTCTTTGAATTTTTATCTATTTTAGAAGGTAATGAATTGGCTTCAAAATTGGTTTTTTAATGAATTTTTTTTGCCCGGGTCAAGGTCGACCCATCGAAACCTATCCAAGGTGGTGAAATAACAATACATATCAGGGTTATTAAATTGTTATTTCTAATAATTATAAGGTTGTTTAATTGATTTGTATGATTAATTCTAATATGAAATACTTCTTGTTAAACTATAAGGAAACCTTAATTATAGGAAATACGTTATTCAAGTTTTAGTGATAAATTTCGTATCCATTTAAACACTTTTTAAAAAGGGTGTTTATGGCATAACAATTTATTTTTGTTCTGATTTCAGAGAGAAACCTGATTATTGTAAAGACATAGCATCTCTTCGAATAAAAGGTATGTCAAAAATTACTACAGCATATCATGTTAATATTAATTCACTACTTGCCATGACTAGCATAAAGATAGAAAGTCAAGCCTATTGCATAATTACTTGTTGGGGTCGGGTAGATTTAACCCTAGAAAAAATTTTTTAATCTTTCGGGAATCTGCCACCATTAACGCCACTAATCCTTTGATAAGAGTTTTCATTATTGGTATTGCAAATTCTAAATTTTTAACTTATCAATATGATACCATAAAGTACCCTTGACAGAAAATGTTAAGAAAGCTTCTGCCTGGATCATGTCTGTAGTTAATTTCAATACTATTCTTCCCTTTGAAATGACAAATGCTGTTGAAACCTTAACATCTTTACTGTTCTGTTTCAGATGAGAAATGTTACGTTTGATGACATTGGTCCACAATAGAACTTGGAAAGAACATTAAAAGAATGTGAGACCTGTTTCTTGGCCTTAGAATAAACCCGACAGAAAACTACTTTTGGGAAAAGTTTTGTAACTTGGGTCATGAATGTCGGGAGCGGAATGATTGCACCCAAGTATGATAGTTGCATGCATGACATTATTGCCTACTCCTATAAACAAGGCAGTACAGATCTTATTATGAGGTTCTGTCCGAACTCTTCAGAAGTTGCTGTATCTCTGATTAATATCGTCAGCCCTAAGACTGACGCCAGTGGACAGATCATCAACGTGCCTTTGAAGCTATCAAAGTTTAGTCTTGAAGTCTTCGTTTTGAAGGAATCTGAATCGGACAAGCTGTTTATCTCAAAGTAGAAGCTAGTGATATGGCTGTAGGAGCAGTTTTGATGCGGACCAGTGACGATAATGTACTACACCAGATTTCTTATTTAAGTAAAGTGAAGCCGCCTCAGTTCCTAGAGTACAGTGAAAAAGGAAGCTTGGGCTCTCCTTCATGCTCTTGAAAAATATTGATTCGTATATAAATCATCTAATTATTTCTTGTATATAAAATTAAGAGATAATCCATCTCTTGTATATTTTTTTTTTTCTGACCGTAATCCATTGTCTTTTGTAAGTAAAATAAAATAAAAATCAAAATTAACTCTTGGTCCTGCAGCAGTATAACATTGGGGTATTGCATATCAAAGGCAAGATTAATCTCTTTGCTGATATGCTTTCCAGATGTTAATATCTGCTTCTGTATACAAAAATTCTAATCCATCAGTTTGTTACTTGGATCTACAATGTTGTCTCCCCTTAAGGGGAGGGACATGTTAAGAAGTATCTTAATATTTGTCTCTTTTTGTGTTCAATATGTACTTTGATGAGATTTATGTAATTTTATTGAACTGTTATTGTTTGCTTTTGGTTATTCTTGCTGCTATACTTTAATAGTTTTAAGTTTGAATTTGTTTTAAGAGTAGATTCACTGAGTCTGTGTTACTGTAAAGGTTTAATTAAATTATCTCAAGTATTTCATAATTTACTCCCGCAGGAATTGGTTTTTATGTCATTACTTTATTCTTTTAGTTATGCATTAAAGTTTTTATGTGGTGATTTGAGTATTTAAAGATAAACCTAGATTTGCATAAAGTATTTCTATATATAAAAGTCTTATTCAAATATAAGTTAGGTTAAGTTTTCCTTTAGTTTTTATCTCCTTTATCGTGTATTAAAACTTATCATCACACAGTCTCTCTTGAGACAGCTTCAGCATTGTTACCAGTAGCGTAACAATACATATACATTTAAATTATTTGTATGTGCGTATGTGTATGGATATTTCTATGTAAACTTAATACTTTCCTTACACGTAAAAGCGCATAACTCTTGAGGTTTTCAGCAAGGTAGAGGGAGAAAGATCAGTGGTCTTTAGTGAACTCTCAAATGGTAGAAATGTCCCTTGGTTCAGTGCAGCCCTTTCAAGTAGGAGAAGGGTGCGAATTATCTCACGATAATAAGTAAATAAGATCTAAGTTTAAAAATCCAGAGTAAGGCTTAACATCATGGAAATTTGGTATCCAAAATTGAACTAAGATGGCAAATTAGAGCAGCCTTTGTCAGTTCTTGTAATATATGGCCTGGATATATGTATTCACTGAAAGAAGACTTGACTGGATTCGAAATAAAGGACTTAGATGGAGGAACGTGGTTTCTACATTTTGGGAGAGAGCATGGCACTCCATATCCATAT
>NC_090730.1:3592039-3729539 GCF_036898095.1 Palaemon carinicauda | reverse complement strand
TATTGAAAAATCACTGAATAGAATGAACAGCCAATATTGAAAATTAATTTAGTGGAAGGCTATATATATATATATATATATATATATATATATATATATATATATATATATATATATATATATATATATATATATAATATTATATTGAGTTTTGTTTCTATATTAGAAAATCGTCTGCCAGCAGGAACTATAGATTATATTACGTTTTAGGTCAAATGTAGATATTTCCAGTACTGAATCTTCATTGCTGATTAATTATTTTCAATTTGAAAATAAAACATTGTCTTTAAAACAACGTTTTAATGTTATATAAGATTCAAATATTTTTTTTCAGTAATGTCTCTTGCTTTGTGTTCATATGTAATAATGAACACATAAAAGCATATGATCTTTAGGTAGTAGTTTGTTCAACCAAATTTTTATTCCATTGCATATTCAAGATTTATTTATTTGGTATATTATATTTTCATTTTATGCCACGTGTCAGTTATGGAAACTGGTTTGCCACTGTTTTACCAAACAAGAAAGCAAAATACCTTTAAATTATCTGATTTTGAAGAAAAATGTGGCATTAAAAGTATAAAAACTGGATTTAAACTTTATTTATCTAGTGATTTTTTATATAATGTAAATTTAATACGAAATTATTTTTAACATTAAACAATAGAGATATTTATGACTATCTAGAAATGACCAAAGCTGCCAGAAGTTTTTATAATTTTAGATTTTTACCAGTTTCTATTTCAAGAGTTCAATATATTAAGGTTGGGAATTAAAGAAAATATAATAATTATCATATACGTTTCAAATGTAATTGATTATAATGAGCACATCTAGCACAAAAATACCTTTGCATAATTCATAAAGGTATCTCGAATAGTTTACTTTTACTGTCAGTAGGGGTCCTTACCATCGCAGTGCCCATGAATTTCTTGGGATTACAACCCTAATAGAATGTATAAATACTGAAAAATCATTGAATAGATTAGACAGCCAATATCTTAAGAAATCAGTATTAATATTACAATAAACAGTCTTATGATTTCTTTTGTAGTATTTTAATACTTTAGTTTGGTTTCCCTGTTAGAAAATCGTCTGCCAACAGAAAATCTAGATTCTATTATATTTCAGATCAAATATAGTTCTTTCCAGTGTTGTATATGCATTACTGGTTAATTTTATTCAATTTCAAAAGAATGCATTGTTTTTAAAACGACGTTTTAATGTTATATAAGCTTATAAAGGTCTTTCAGTTATGTTTCCTGCTTTGTGTTCATATGTATCAATGGACTGGTAAAAACGCACGATCTTTAGATAGTATTTTGTTCAACCAAATTTTTACTCCGTTGCATCTTTAAGGTTAATTTATTGTGTACATTATAATTTAATTTTATGCCACGTGGCAGTTATGGAAACTGGTCTGCCACTTGTTTTACCAAACAAGAAAACAAAATACCTTTGAAGTATCTGATTTTGAAGGAAGGTCCGGCATTAAAAGTATGAAAACTGTAACTAAACTTTATTCATCTAGTGATATTTTATAAAATATATATTTAATACAAAATTATTTTAAACATTAAACAATAGATATGTTCATGACTACTCTAGAAAAGGCAGAAGTTGCTAGCAGTTTTTAAAAATATATATTTTTTCCAGTTTCTATCCCAGAAATCCAGTATATTACAAATGCCAATGAAAGTAGATACAATTTCTATGATATACGTTGTAAATTTCATTCATCATATTAAGCACGTCTTGCACAAAATACCTTTGCATAATTCACTAATTTGATATTTATGTTTTCTGTCAGTAGGTGTCCATACCATGAATTTCATAAATCAAAAGTCTTAAATGGAAAATAAACATTTATGTCATAAAAGGAAATAAACAGCTCATATTTCAAAATATTCAAAATTAGCGTTATATAAAACAATTGGATGAACTCTTTAGTTTTGTTTCCTTATTAGAAAATCGTCTGCCAGCAGAAATCTAGATTTATTTAATGTTTTAAGTTATATGTATAACTTTTTTAGTGTTGAATGTTCATTATTTATTAATTGTAATTAATTATAAGATAATGTATTCCATTTATAGGACCAGAAAAGCAGTCTTTAAACAGAATAAGGAAACGCTTGTCAGTCAACTTTCTTGTTACTGTTCATAAATAAGTTATAAAATATAATTCCACGTTTACTGTACTGTCCATGGTGTGTAAAAATAGTTTTATTTTATAATTTACAAGAGCAAATCGTAGATACGAAAATATATCATATTTTTTCTCGAGAGTCTCGAAGTCACCAAGTCAGTGTTGCCAGATATGGGAATTTATCCCTAGATTTGGGGATTTTGGATGTCTGATGGAGATATTCTGTACCAATTTCTACGAAGAAGAAACAAAGATGAGTAAACCTTTATATTGTTGCAATTAGTTTTCTTGCACTTATATGAAGTACAGAGAGTAATTTCTATATTAGTAAAGCCTACAGGATAGGAAGAAAATATGTTTGTGGAAATTGAGGATTTTTTATCATGAGTTTCCGGGGATTTTTAGACTAGCTTATCTGGCCATACTGCAGTGACTGCACCAAGTGACAAGGGAGTTCCAATTCCAACATGGCGAGTTGGCGACTTTGGTTTTGTTGCTTAAAGTGCACTCTTCTGGTCCTCCGTACTAACCTTCAAAGATTAATCAAATGTAAGTTATTTCATATTTATTAATATATCACATACACAACATCCCTTGTGCTAAATGCCTTTTTTATGCAGTGATTATTACGAAAGTGTGGCGTGTGACCCACAAAGTTGAATTGCCATGTGTAAAATGCTCTTATTTTACGAAAATTGCTTTTGATTTTGTGCCAAGGTGAGGTATAATCAAAGTGCCATTCCGAAATTAACCTGATATTTATATTATGCAACACATGTGGAAATATTTATCAAGTTTCTTGAAGATAATCGTGCATGGCAAGATGGCTGCCAATCCAAAATTTTAATTTCCCACTGTGAACCGTAGTGTCCGGATATCGAGTCGAAGCGTCGCTAATTTTTCTTTAGCGACCGTCCGTTATATATTTTGTCATGAAAATTATTTTGTAGTTTTAACTTGTGTTCTGATATCTACCACCCTACGTATCCCTTGGGTGACCATTTATTTGAACAGCCAAAGGGGGACAGAAGTATATAGCTTATGTGCATTTGCACTCATATTGAGTCATCATGCCATAAATGCTTAAGTTTAATATATAGATATTTTCAAAAACAGGCTCTGATCAAAGGTCTTCTATTTACTGTGTTTTATTCAGACATTACTACTGGCATTTTGAATAAAAATTATTTATTCTATTAGGTAAAATTGTAAAGATTGTCACACAGAGTGGAAAAAATACATAATTCTTTAGTACATTATTAGATTTATTCTATCTTAGCTAAGTATATTCAATAACAAACTATGATAATTTAGAAAGACTATCAATTACAGTGCTTTTATTAAAAAATTATTGCTTACATTTTAAACAGAAAATTATTCTTCAATTCTTAAGGAAATTTGTACACATTACATAAGAAGAGGATCATTCCTTGCTTTATTTTTTAATTGATTTGAGTTTCTTTAAGAGTGATGGGCGAGTTTCCAAATATTCATTAAATTCACTGAAATTCAAGTCGAAGTTACATTTCACTATTAGTGCAGACTTCAGAGTAGATACTTGTAACTGGTGTCCAGAAGTTGTTCATCAGGAAGAATACTCTCTGTATGAGTATTGGAACCAGGTAGACTAAGACAAAATTCAATAACTTTTATGTTTCTGAAAGGAATGATCTATTATCAAAGTAGCAGAAAATATCTAACCATTTTCTATCCACCTTGACATCACTTACTTTCCACCGTTACATCTTTTCATCGGCCAAGAAATTTTTCACACATGTAAATTCGTCAAAACGTTAATTATCATCTACTTCTAAATGAGGTCTTATCCCTTGAATAAAGTCCACTGCTTCCTGAACCTGAGACCTACATATTGAATTACTCTGAAGGACCCAATCAAAATTTTTCAGTTCATCAAATGGCTTAGTCCACTGATCTAATCATTCCACAGATGTTTCATAAAAGGATTCTACTGTAGTTTCAAAATTTTTAACATTATTCCTGCTCCTCTACAAATCTCAGAGCATCTTAGTGATTACAATTGGGATGAACAGTTCTCTTCTTCGTTCTGTTAGTTTCATTTTCAAGTCTTTCAAGATGCAAGAAACTTCCATCATAGAAACTTTTTGGGACTCTATTTTCAATGTGTATTCATGGAAAATTGTACTCTGACCGTGCATGAAATAAAGCCAAATCTCTGAAAATCGATCGTCAAAAAGCTGCAACTTTGTTCCCTTCTTTCGTTTGTATAACGAAAACGGAGCTTAAGCTACCTGCTACACTGTATAAGGCAGCAAAGTGAACCTTAGAAATTTGGTAAAAAAAATAAGTCATCAATTCATATAACTAAATACATATGTAGTGGCAATTGGGGGACAAATGTGGGACATATGGCTGGAAGGGGGACATTCAAGCGTCCCCCTCAGAGTGATTTTTAGGGGAACAAGGAGTCAAAATGGGGGACGGTCACCCTACGTATCCCAGTAGTAATGGTGTCCCAATTGGGTCCCTTGGTGGGAATGTGTTTACAGCGAAAATGGAAAATAGAATAGGTGAAGGTTGGGGCAGAATTTAACGAAACAACAAGAAAATTTAACACTAAATTATATTTCTTGTTGCTCTTAAAATATTTTATTTTTCCTTGTTTCCTTTCCTCGCTGGGCTGTTTTCCTTGTTGGATTCCCCTGGTATTGGAGAGTCCTGCTTTTCCAACTGGGGTTGTGGCTTGGCAAGTAATAATAATATAATAATAAAATGGGACTTCCTTGTACATTATATTCTTAATACTGTATACTATTTAAATGGCCAAGATAGGAAGTATAGGCGAGTGGTATTTATTTATAAGAATGCATTTATCTGTATTACTAATACTGTACAATTTAAAACTAAAATAATTTAAATCCTTCAGATGGATGCCTGCAGAACGTGGAGGAGGACGATGATGATGATCACTCGCGATAAGTCCGTGCTTACTGGACGACGGTGATGTTTTTTTTTTTTTTTTTCGGGTAGGCCAGGCCCAGCAACTACCAGGATCTTATTGATGGATATTAAAGATACATCTTGCAAGATAAAGTCTGCCACCAATACCTGTCTGCAGTGGCCAGTGTCATGATAACGCCAAACCTGAGGCCTTTGTCTTGCAGTGGATTAGAAACAGCTGCATTTTTCGTTGTGTATTACAAAGTTGTTCCGTACTGGAATACAAACCTACGCTATCTATTTAGGGGTATTACTTTCTGCGAAGCTGAAATGACGACCCATTAAAATTTAGCGAGGGTTAACTACCCACACCGGTAGTTAGTGGGGTTAGCATGTTAATGCTCCCATTCACACACACTGGTGATTTAGCTCACTTTTAGCTCGGATGGAGACCGGTTGTATCTGCTCTTCCTCCTAGCCTATTTTGGACTGCCATTAACTTTTGTCTTTTGACTTACTTTTTCCTATCATATATATATATATATATATATATATATATATATATATATATATATATATATATATATATATATATATATATATATATATATCAAAACAAAAACATTCTTAATGTTTATGTATTTATATATGTAGAAATGTTGTAAGTTTCCTTTCCAGTGTTTGTGCTGTGCGTGTGATACGTAACGACAGGTTCTCAAGACATTGGTGCAAGGGAGGGGAACCTTCCCTTCCAACCTCTCCCCCCTTGTCCATCGGTCTTCCCCATCGGCAGATAACCTACCGTTGACTCAGCCGCCACCGCAGGGAAATCGTCATCGTTTGGACCCTCCTCGTTCAACTGTTGTATTCGCCATTCCCTCTTCCTACGGGAAACTTATAGATTACTGAGCAAAGGGAGTGTGACCTCTCAGAGATTGACTTCGGTCTTTCTCTTCTCAAGGGCGTTCACCTTTCATGGGCCTCCAATGGTGTACTTATGAGGGAAGCACCTTTCCCGTTGTCAGGTTAGGTTGCGCTTCCGAATGTTTTCTCAATTATTTAAGTGAAATTATAATTGCTTGTATTGGTAGGAGAACCAGAATTTAATCACTCCCTATGGTGAGCATTGAAGTTGTCAACAGAGACAAAAGAGGCCTTTCTATCATCATGTATCTAAGCCATAACGGTAAGAAGACAATTGAAGATAAAACCATCCACATTCAAAGCAGCACTTATGAGGAGCTGGGTACTCTGTCTTAATATACACCGCCATTCCCCTGGCCCTAGGAAAGGCATCCCTTTTCAAAATTATTGGCTTCCTTAAACCAGTTATAAGAAGCTCAGATGAGTGCATCATATTAGGAACCAAAGTTTTTGAGCACTAAAGAATATTTTACTGTCTGGATGCAGCTATAAGGTCTTGAAAATTTGCGTGAAGACCACGAGTATTACAATACAGCAGATGACGTTGACGAAATTCAAGACAGTATAAGAATTAATGGTAATATAAAAAGATACTCATACTTAAAAACTAAATTAACAAGAATGATAACGAAAACAATATGTATAGAATTATAAATAAAGAAATTAATGAAACCCATAGAATATAGAAAAAATATCAGAAAAACTGGTCAACATGGAGCTGATACACCATGCAAAGCTAAATATCCTCCAGGATAACCACTTCAACTAACGGGAAAATAGTAAGGATGGTCTTGAAAAGAAAAAGAAACAGATGAGTAAAAGACAATCTCTTGGTAAACCACCAGGCATCCATGGCCCTTCTATTAAGCCTGCCCAACTCACCATTAAAAGAAAAAAAAAAGGTAGAATAGTGTGCTCTTGTGTACCCTCAAACAAGAGAACTGTAACCCAAGAGTAAGACCATGGTACAGAGGCTATGGCACTACTCATGACTAGAGAACAATAGTTTGATTTTGGAGTGTCCTTCTAGAAGACCTGCTTACCATTGCTAAAGTCTTTCTTCTACCCTTACCAAGATGAAAGTAGCCACTGAACAATCACAGTACAGTAATTAGCCCCCTTGAGCAAAGAAGAATTGTTTGGTATTCTCAGTGTTGTCAGGTGTATGAGAAAAGACAAGAATGTGTAAAGAATAAGCCAGACTATTCAATGTATGTGTAGGCAAAAAAAGAAATGAGCTGGAAGCAAAGAGAGGTATCCAGTGTATTACTGTCTTCCCAGTCTAAGAATCCAAAAGCTCTCTTAGCAGTCATATCTCAACGGGTGGTTGGACCACATCAGTTGCGTCCAAACCTCAAAGCTTCTCAAAACGCATTCCTTTTCACTTGCCTTCTCCTTCCTTTACTAGAGTAGGGAAGTCAAATAGGATAATTACGGAAACTAACGCTTGTCAGAATTTAGGCTGGGACATTGTTCAGCCAGATAAAGCCTTCCGCCCCACCATCTCGGTGTGGGATGATGTCATCATGGGCGCCAACTTTTCTGTGCATGAAAGATTTTCTTCACGTGCAAGACAAGCGTACAACTAATCCCAGGGTATTCCCCACAATGTCAGATCATGTGCTGGATTTAGGCATGAGAACTTTTCTCCAACACATCAAAGTTGAGATATCCTCCCTAAAGGTCTAGGTGATGGCCCAAACTGTGACCCCCGTGGATATGAATGATTGTCTGCTCAGGGGATTCCCCTTCACGGAATCCTGAACTCGAGTACGGACTAAAACTCTTCAGGCAAGCTAGAGAGAGTAACCCTGTTTAACATGCAGCTCTCGGCCTCTGAGAATTCTTGAAGCCAACAGGTCCCAGGGTTACTACCTCTGGCCCCATTTGAGCAGAAATTTATTTGCACCATCTGAGGTTTCAGTGACCATTACTGTTCCAAGTGAACTTTACTAGCCTAGTTCCATCTGCCTAGATAAAGGACGTAACTACATTCTTCTCCGTTTCTTCAAGCATGAATTAGCAGCAATGTTTGCGATCCATACCTGATCATGGCTTGACCATTGGTGAACATGGAATTAGCAGCAATGTTTGCGATCCATACCTGATCATGGCTTGACCATTGGTGAACATGGAATTAGCAGCAATGTTTGCGATCCATACCTGATCATGGCTCGACCATTGGTCTAGAGCAACACTGTATCCTGCTATGCGACTACGGAAAATCAAAAGGATCGTTATGTCTTATGTCAATTAGAAGATTTGTCATGAGCAGGGTCAAAACCCCAAGGAATCCTTTCACTTAAGGCCGTCCCTCTATGAGGGAACTGTCTTAAAAAGGTGTCATGTAATCTTGGCCAGAGGCTTGGAACAGCTGCCCCCTGGAGAGTTATAAGTCTGATTTGGTGAATTCCCCCTTTCTGCTCTCCCAGGCAGAGGTAGTCGGCAATAGTAAAGATAGCAAGATGGGAACAAACTACCTTGGTAGGAAGAGATACAACAACTGGTATGCCACCCTCTCAGCTCCCACAGAGAGAATTGTGTAAGATACCGTCATATCCAATAGTTCAAACTACTCAGACCACTGGAAGGTAAAGGCTGCAGGTTCAATGGCTCCTACTGGTAATATGTGCCTTCCCGGGCTTATCACAGGTAGAGAGTGGACGTTAAAGTGCGGGAGGAGATAGTAAAATTGGTCAAGGACCAGTCTGAACCTTGATATAGCATGTTCAGGATGTAGGTCTTCCCTTTTTCTTTACTTCCCTACCATGGTTAGACTAGATACCTCTCCACTAACTGTGTTGAGGAGGACATCTCTGTCCTCCGGTGTTAGACATCCACTTCCTCAAGAGTATTCTAATACCATCTGCAGGCAAGGGAAGAACCTGGTTCAAGTTTTCATTTTATTCAGCCTCACAGTAGGAGGTAGGATTTCGTTTAGATATATCCCACTTTTTTATTTAGTAGTTGGGATAAAAAATAGAGAAAAGTTGGTTTCAGGCTGTTGGTTACCCAAAGCTCTGGTGAGGTACCTGGTGCAAGCCCTTTCCAAGGCTACCTGAAGGAAAATCTCCTAAGATACTATTTTCTGAGAAGAAGACTACTGTTTCAAACGTATACCCTTGACTAGACTCAAGATCATGATAGGAAAATTAGGTTATGGAAGTATGGGCCCTTTAATTCTCTAGAATATGGAATGGAGCCAGCCCCATGTGGTGACGATCAGATGTCTGACCATAAACCGGAAACTTTCCTGTTTTCATAAAGAGAAAGCATCCCCAAAACCAGATTTTAGATGACGGAATCTTATTTCTCCGGGAAAATATTTACCCATCCTGAGAAGCTATGTCTCGGCTATATACGAGAGTATCCTCGATGAGGGTCTTGTTTAGCCTCGGAAGACTATGAGTACACAGAACCCCTGAGGAACCTTGGCTTCCCATATCCTTGGGGGACCATGTTGTATCAAGAATAAAAGCTCAACTGTGAAGTCGTAAGTTGACTTATCTTTCCCGTCCATCTGTTAAACAGGACTTCGGTACTCCCTTCTGAGGCTAGATAGCTTCTCCGGAAAAGCTAAGAAGTCACTTGTGGATAAGGACTTTTAGAGCCGTAAGATACGCATTTACTCCTGTCAGGAAGCCTGGCATAGATGTTTATGGAGAGGCCTTGACCAGTTATTCCCCCTGCGGAGTTGGGTCATCACCGAGTAGGAGCAGTCATAACTATCTACGAGTATGAACCAGGTATGACCAGTTGAGTTATGTCCTCCATACCTCCTAATTAAGTTTGCCCTTGAATGTTTTTCTCTCTTGAAGCTTTTAATTTTGCCTGATTTCTTTTCAGCCAACGTTCTCAACCAATACTTTGGTAATGGCTGATGTCCTCCTCCCCCCTTGACTCAGGAATATAAGACCAGGAGATCCAATGGAGTCAGATGGACACCACAACTTGTTAGATATAAGAAACCGTCATCAGGTTTGAAACTTCTCAAGATAAACTCGAGAAGACGACTGCACCAATAAAAGAGTGCTGTAAGGAATCACTCTTAGACTAGTTGCAGTGAGTTTGCTTGACTTTTCACATAGGAAACTAACGGTAGTTTTTCCTGGATATAATCGGCAATGAAGACTGTTCAGGTCAAATAGAACCCTTACTAGGGATTCTAGAATGGGGAGCCTTCCAAGACTACTCCTTGATTAAGGACTGTTTGGCAATTTTGAAACGGATCCTATCTCAATCTTGGAAGTTCAGATGTAGTTCTAGAACGAGGCGGGTCCTTGTTTGAGGTAATTAGAACTCTCCTCCCCCGGACGAACTAACGACATGTTATCACTGGATCTGCCACCTCTCCTGTTACTGGTTCTATGAACAAATACAAACTCCGGTGGGAAAAGATCTCAGGTTACCTCTTTCACAATAGCGTCTCTCAAAGAGGTTCCCAATCCCACAAACAACTTATTTTTCTGTCCCGTAGAGCAGTGTTAGTTTTTCTGATAGAACAAATAGCTGAGACATATCACTCCCTCTTTGTTCACGAGCTCTGGCCACTCCAGAAGAAATTAGTCAGTGACACGGTCTCAATAAGTAATAAAGACTTTCAGAAGAATCTATGCATACTTAGGGAAAGTGTCTCTAGGGACCCCCCCTAAGCACACAATTTATATGGGATTGCCATAACCTTAGTGTTCCGCAAAACTACTTGGTAATACTAAACCCCCAAACCATTTTGTTCGAGTTTTGACCGGTCCAAAGAATGTGTTCAGAAACACCGTCTCTGATTGAGGGAAACTACCGTAAGAGTTCATACATCCTCGGGAAGCATCGCTAGGGCTAAACACAATACGTGTAGGCTTGCCGCAACCCCAGCATTCTGCAAAACAACTTGGTAGTACATCTCCTCAAGCTGGCGAATGGAAGGGAAAACCCATCTTCGGACAATTACCTTAAAGGTGGCACATTCAAGCCTTTGGACACCCTCAGTGATAGGCATTATGATGGTAGCACAATAAATTACCTAACTGTCAGTTCTCATGGGACATGTGCTGGTTCTAGCCTCAAGCCTAATTGTTCTTGACATTATTTGCTAAAGAATTTCAAGGCAGGTGATGATCTTGATTGGACTTAAAGCCTGCTTTGGGTTTTCACCTCATTTCTTCAGTATTTAATGATATACTAAAAAATGTTTTTTTTTTATGCATCACTTGATGTTCATACCACTTTACCCCTGGCAAAGATTCCCATTTTGGATTTGAACGAACAGCCTTTGCCTCGTTGTGAGCCAGATACTCTGTTCTCTGACAGTTCTCTTTGATTGCTTACTATTACTAAATAATTGTATCAGGGAAGGGTATAACACTCAACTTCATGGATACTTCACTCCTGAGGAGAATTGAAAGTTTGGCCTTGCCTTTTAACAAGCCGGCTACACTGCCCTCTAACGATTTGCGTCGATCTTTTGTTATTACTTATGGTAATTAGATTTTTGAGAGAGGAAGGGTATACCTCTTAACTTTATGGAGACCTTCCTCCTAAGGAAAACTCCATATAAATGACTCAAAAGGTTGTATCTGCATAGGAGTGAACTACAAATTTTAAACAATTCGTATTTTTCGTAGCTATACAAACCTGAGTCATTTACCAAGGGTCCTGCCTCAACTGCCCTGTAAGTCTTTGACCAGGCGAGTGTTATGAAGAGACATTGTGACCAAGTGTCCTCTTGCTCCTTGCGCATCCGCTGTGTTTACCCAGGAATGAAGCATGATGCAATCAATGCAATCAACCAAAGTTTTGATTGGCAAGTCATAGAAAGCATCATTAGTAGTTTCCCCTTTTAAATAACTCTGGGTTGTATAGCTAGGAAAGATGAAATTATATAAAATTTCCAGTTTATAGAGGTTAAAACATTACATTAATATCTAATAAGAAAAGGGAGTGCAAACCTGTATCTCTTATTCTAAGAGTTATCCTCCTGCCTCTTATTGTGACAAGCTATCACTTAAATGACTAGGATTTAGTTCTTTCTTTTTTGCCATATTGTGAATATGAGCATTTTTCAAGTGGAAAGTGGGGGTAAAATGCCACTTATTTCAGAAATAATGTTATATCGCAAAGGTCTAACTGGTGAGGGACCTATGGTCGTGGTTCTATCACGCCTCGGTAACTATTGCAAAGGTCTAACTGGTGAGGGACCTATGGTCGTGGTTCTATCACGCCTCGGTAACTATTGCTAAGGTCTAACTGGTGAGGGACCTATGGTCGTGGTTCTATCACGCCTCGGTAACTATACCGACACTCATTGAGTGAGCGAGCTGGGTTAATTCCTGGCATTCCATGCATTCCTTTTTTCTCTAGTATATTTAGCAATATTTATGCCTTAAAAATGATGCTATAAGGAGCATTTCACTGGGCGACACAGGTTCCTTGCCTAGAAATAGGTTTTTCCTTCGTCAAAATTCATTTATTTCTTCAGTCATTATACAAATCTTTTTCACCAGGACATAACATGACCGATTTCCTTCCCTATCGTCTGCTTACGAGTCAGTCTCTTGCCATGAAAGGGAAGATATTCCAGAGAAGCAAGAGTTTCAAATGAATTTCTCTTCAGGAGCTGGGTCTAGATCCAGATCCTTCATCATTTATAATTATCAGTTGTTCCGTAACCGAAATACAAACCACGCTATTTACAAAGGGTATTACTTTTAGCGTAGCTGAAATGGCGAGCCATTAGAATTTAACGAGGGTGTATTACCCCCGCGCTAGTTAGCGGGGGGGGTGGTTAGGGGAGTGGTAGCTAACTACCCCTACTCCCCCTCACACACAGGTGAATACAGTGAACCCTCGCTACTTCGCGGTTCGACCATCGCGGATTCACCACTTCGCGGGGTTTTCCCATAACCCATATATATATACATATCGCGGATTTTCCGGAAAATTCGAAAATACCGCGAAATCTGAAGACAACCAAACACGATATTTTGTTACCTGTAATTCCATTAAATTAGTAATATCTGCTCTTACTGATTGTTCATTGCATTACATATGATATATAATTCAGCACAGAAAGAAATAAAACACGAAAAGAGAATGTGATCAAACGATAATTCAGTACGTAGTAAAATTAAATCGAACATGAAACGCAAATCAGATGCAGTCATACCATATTAGAATGGTGTGTACTGTAATGGATGTGCTTCTTTTCCATGAATCTTTTGTATGTATACGTACGTAGTACAGTACTGCATCCAATAATATTCTTTGTTGCAAAAATCACAATTCGAATACTGTAAGCGTACGAGAGAGAGAGAGAGAGAGAGAGAGAGAGAGGCGTAAAATAGCGTACGTAAATTTTTATTATTATTGTTATTATTATTATTATTGTTGTTGTTAATAAAATTATTGTTATTATTATTAATCATTATTATTATTATTATTATTATTACTGTACAGTATTATTATCATTATTTATTATTATTACGGTATTGTACTTAATCTACGTACGTTCAGTGTGCGCGGGACATCTTCTATGAGTAACCAACGCACCATAGTACTGTATAAGACGGGTTGTGATTGGTTCAAGCGCTGATAGATGACGAATCAAAACTCAAGTTTTGTTATCTAGCCTGTGATTGGTGTTTTGCCCGCATCTTCTACCCGCAGCATCAAAGTTCTCGCGGGGCTGCATCGTTCACTTTCTCTTTCCGCGTATTGCTGAGTAGACGTTCTTAAGTTTGTGAAGTTTAATCTGTGCTGTGTGCGACTGTTTTAAGTTGAACTTTTTGTTGAACTTTCTGTTACAATGCCTCCCAAGCGTTCTGCTTCTAGTAAGGCTGGTAGTGAGCCTAAACGCCACCGAAGGATGATGACGATAGCTGAGAAGGTTACGCTTCTCGACATGTTAAAAGATGGTAGAAGTTACGCGGCCGCCGGCCGCCATTTTGGCATCAACGAATCCACCGTTCGCTACATCAAGAAGGACGAGGCGAACATTAGAAAGACTGCTGCAATCACCTTTAGCAGATCAGCGAAGCGAGTCGTTACAACGCGTAATAAAACGATCGTACGCATGGAAGGTGCTTTAGCTGTGTGGATTGCCGACTGTCGGAAGAAGAACATAGCGTTGGATACGAACACCATCCGAACAAAGGCTTTGAGCTTGTATGAGAATTTTGCGGCAAAGGAACCTCATGACGACGATGGCGACCATGCTGAAGAAGATGATGATGTAGATGATCCTCAACCAGGGACCTCCACTGATTCCCAGCGTCAGAAACAACGTTTTTCCGCCAGCAAAGGATGGTTCGCGAAGTTTCAGAAACGCTTCGCCCTGAAAAGCGTTTCCCTGCGTGGGGAGTCTGCTTCCGCTGACACTGCCGCTGCTGAAACTTACGTGAACCAGACTTTCAAGAACATTATCGCTGAAGGTGGATACAAGCCGCAACAAGTGTTTAATATGGATGAAACCGGCTTGTTTTGGAAGAGAATGCCGTCGCGAACTTTCCTGTTCAAAGAGGAAGCCAAAGCCTCTAGCTTTAAGGCATTCAAGGATCGCGTTACCCTCGTGATGTGTGGCAATGCTGCTGGATTTTTGTTAAAGCCGGGGCTTATTTATAAGTCGAAAAATCCTCGCGCTTTGAAAAATAAAAATAAGAATCTCCTTCCCGTGTACTGGATGCATAATCAAAAAGCATGGATTACGAAGATGCTGACCTCCAACTGGTTCCACCAGTGTTTCATCCCGCAAGTCCATGAATATCTCTTAGAGAAGGGCTTGCCATTCAAGATCCTTCTCCTTATGGATAACGCTGGTGGACACGCAACTGACCTGTCGCGTGAGGGCGTTCAGGTTGAGTTCCTGCCACCCAACACCACGTCATTAATTCAACCGATGGACCAGGGGGTTATCAGGGCGTTCAAGGCCCTCTACACGAAGAATACCTTGGCGGACCTCGTTGCGTGTGTGGATGCTGCCCAAGATGACGAGGATGAAGATTTCAACTTGAAGGCGTACTGGCGGCAGTACACCATAGCCACGTGCCTGCAGAATATTCAAAAGGCACTTCAAGAGATGAAACCTGCAACCGTGAATGCGAGCTGGAAGAAGTTGTGGCCCGAGATTGTTTACGACGACAAGGGATTTACTCCGTCGGAAATCCAACACTCTGCAATACGGAAATCTGTGCAGTTGGCTGCCATAATTGGGGGTGACGGGTTTGGCGACATGACGACTGAAGACGTCGACGAGTTGTTGGACTGCCATTCCCAGCCCCTAACTGACGCAGACCTCGAAGACCTGACGAAATCGGCAAGTGAGGAAGAGAGTGAGGGTGCCCAGGAAGAGACCCAAGAAAATGTCGAAGAAACGGGCTTAACATTAGAACGGCTTGCCAAGTTCTGCAACCATATGAAGGAGGCGAAAGAAATGTTACAAGAGTGGGACGAGGATATGGTTCGCTCGATGCAATTCTCAAATAAGGTCGATGACATCATGACTCCCTACAGGATGCTCTTGGATCGAAAAAAGAAGCAGCGGCAACAACTTCCGATCACAATGTTCTTCCAGCCTCGCAAAAAAGAGCCAGTTCCTCCTGCTAGTACGCCTTCGGAAGAAATTGAAGAAGTTGAAGAGGTGTCCCAGGAAAAGGCACCTCCGTCTGAAGAGATGTAAAATACTATCATTGACTGCACAGTAGAACACATCATCAGCTTCATCATCATCATTTCTACTGTGCAGCAAATTCATCGCCATCGTCATTCAAGTTTTTCTTGAACTTCTTTCGTGGTGAGTACAGTAACAATCTTTATTTTTTACTTTAACCTGTTTTATAGTTTAGTAATGTACGTACTGTATGCATTAAGTTAAAGGGAAGGTTTTAAAAGTCTACATGTTGTAACCTATCATATTTTTTTTGTTTAAAATTTACATTCGTACGTAAAACAATCTCTCTCTCTCTCTCTCTCTCTCTCTCTCTCTCTCTCTCTCTCTCTCTCTCTCTCTCTCTCTCTCTCTCTCTCTCTCTCTCTCTCTCTCAAATTGTTTTCCTGCTTTGCTACGTACAAGTACTGTATAATTTATATTTGTAAGGTAACATATTTTGTAAATGCTTTTACTGTAAATACTGTATGTACTGTATCATTATTTATCACTATCATCATGCGCGTTAAATGCCTTGTTTGTTCTGAGCGTGGTTGTTTACTGAGCGTACACGCCGTCGTTTCAGGCGGCGTCATAAAGAAAAAGATTTCATTTGGAAGTCCTAAGAAAAATACGTAAACTAAAACATTGGTAATAAAAAAATCAACATACAGTACTGTATAATCAATATAATCGATGCAAAAACTAACCTATATATGTGTACTGTACACTAAATGAGTTTGTTTCTTCATTATGATCAGAGATGAACGTAAACAAAACATTGGTTGCCATTTTTTATCGTGCTTTTTAGGTGTTTAGGAAACACATGATATAAAATCGCCTTTAATATTTGTGCCTGTTTTAGTTTAGGGTGCTGTAGTACATGCATTAAGTGTTCTGTACATTAAAGGGTGGTTTGTTAACAGTACTACGTATAAGGGAAGGTTTTAAAAGTCCGAATATACATGTTAAATAAATAGGTAAATATGCTGTCACTACTTCGCGGATTTTCACCTATCGCGCCCGCGTCTGGAACCTATCTACCGCGATAAACGAGGGTTCACTGTACTCACTTTAACTTTTGGCTCGGACTGTGACAGACGTCTCTGTCTTGGTCCTCGCTTGGCAGCCATTGTCTGTTTTGTCTTTACTTAATCGCTTACTTTTCATTTACTCACAAGGGCCCTGACCTTCCCTGATGGTGCTACTTCCACCAAGTCTGGTGGAAAGAGGCGCGGAAGTATGTCCAACTATGCGCCCATCCAAAAAAACTAGGTGGGCGAGCATGCTTACATGTAAACATGTTTTCATGTTTGTATATATATTTGAGTATTGAAATAAGTAAGTTTCCTTTTCAGGTGTGTGTGTAGTGTACGATATCAACGTGGAGGCCTCGGCAGTTAGGCCACCACGGCGTATTTTATGGGTGGCGATCGAGTTTGACTTATGTCTTTCTCTCTCTCTCTCTCTCTCTCTTGAGGTCGTTCACCCTTTTACTACGTGTTACTACACCCTTGTAGCCTAGCTTCCTTTCCGTGTGGGGGGTTGCTACGCCGTACGTTTGTATCAATTAGTTATGAATCTAATTGTAGTTTTTTTTTGTTTTTCAGCCTATAGAACGATTCCTTTCTTGGTTTTCGTTCTTTCTTTAGTGTTCATTCATTTTTAAATTACATAATTACATAGTTACATAATTATAATTGTTATAATTCTGTTTTGGTTACAGCTCTCCTTCCGCGAGTGTAAGTGGTTGTGAGGGCACGTGCCTGTTGTGTAATTCTTGTTCCTTTTCCTCGGGATTCCTCTTCGGAGCCTTCCCGGGGGAATGAATGTGTACTAATATTATTTGTTTTATTTTTTTACAGTTACCGATCTAGTTCGTTTCTGTAATATAGCAACGGTGTGAGCTGTCTGGTTGAGTCCTGGGGATTCGGCTGTTGCTGCCTCCCCCCTTGTATTTTCGTCAGGGGCGTGTCTCCTTCTACTGGTAGTACTCCCGTGTCGACGGACAGCTCTCCAGTTCATTTTAGAACAGTCAGGAGGCTTGCCTCCTTGGGCGGATAACTTTCCTTCCAAGGGAAGTTTTTCCTGTCCAGGCTTGAGTTTTTCCCCTTTTGGGGGGTTCTTCTCTTGCCTTTTTTTCGTGTGACTATGCTCTTGGTGCTGAGCGGTTGCACCTGCAGTTTCGCTCAAGGGGCTGGGCAACTGCAGGAGCTCCTCTTCAGAGGATTGCTCCTTTTAGGTCACTGGCTGACCAGTCTCTTCCACGAAGTGTTTCTCTTTCGTTCGCGAGAGAGTACACTCATAGAGACTCCTCTTCGGAGGTTTCTTCTGTTGCTGTTGCTGTTGGCCTCCCTCGCCGTAAGGCCCACCGTCCGCCTCGTCGTAAGGGCCTCTCATCTCCCTATAAGGGTGCTTGAGGCGCCTTTTTGGATCTCCGTTTGCAGCCTACAACTCCTTTTTCTCGATCTTCCGCCTTGGTGCAGATGGACAGTAGTCTGATCTCGTCTTCCGACGGGCAACGGTCTTCCCGACGGACAACGGTCTGCCCGACGGACAGCAGTCTGCCCGACGGACAGCAGTCTGCCCGACGGACAGCAGTCTGATTTTGTCTTCCGACGGACAACGGTCTGCCCGACGGACAGCAATCTTCCGACGGACATCAGTCTCCCGGCGGACAACGATCCCTTCGGGGCAAAGGGTTGCCCCCACGGGGGTTCTTCCCTTGCGGGTCAGGGTTTCCCTGCGCGCCCTTCTGCTCATCAGCGCTTTCAAGATGATCTTCCCTGCGGTTCCTGTTGGTTCCTGTTACGCGCCCACGTTCGCCCTCGCGATCTAGATCTTCGGTTCAGGTCAGGGTCAAGGACTCTTCTTCTTTGCGCAGGCTTCCACGCGTAGCCTTCTGCTCGTCAGCGATCATCAGCTCGCCAGCGATCATCAGCTCGCCAGCGATCATCAGCTCGCCAGCGATCATCAGCTCGCCAGCGATCATCAGCCTGCCAGCGATCTCCGGATCGCCCGCGTGTGTTACAGCCGGCACGCCAGCGTTCTCCAACACTTCTGAAGGAACATGGTTCGCCAGCTACTAGCTCACCTGCGCATGCTGATCGCCATCGCGTGACCCTCAACTGCGGATGCTGATCGCCATCGCGCGACCCTCAACTGCGGATGCTGATATGGCGCGACCCTCAACTGCGGATGCTGATATGGCGCGACCCTCAACTGCGGATGCTGATATGGCGCGACCCTCAACTGCGGATGCTGATATGGCGCGACCCTCAACTGCGGATGCTGATCGCCATCGCGCGACCCTCAACTGCAGATGCTGATTGCCATCGCGCGACCCTCAACTGCAGATGCTGATTGCCATCGCGCGACCCTCAACTGCGGATGCTGATCGCCATCGCGCGACCCTCAACTGCGGATGCTGATCGCCATCGCGCGACCCTCACCTGCGGATGCTGATCGCCATCGCGCGACCCTCACCTGCGGATGCTGATCGCCATCGCGCGACCCTCACCTGCGGATGCTGATCGCCATCGCGCGACCCTCACCTGCGGATGCTGATCGCCATCGCGCGACCCTCACCTGCGGATGCTGATCGCCATCGCGCGACCCTCACCTGCGGATGCTGATCGCCATCGCGCGACCGCACACCTGCGGATGCTGATCGCCATCGCGCGACCGCACACCTGCGGATGCTGATCGCCATCGCGCGACCGCACACCTGCGGATGCTGATCGCCATCGCGCGACCGCACACCTGCGGATGCTGATCGCCATCGCGCGACCGCACACCTGCGGATGCTGATCGCCATCGCGCGACCGCACACCTGCGGATGCTGATCGCCATCGCGCGACCGCACACCTGCGGATGCTGATCGCCATCGCGCGACCGCACACCTGCGGATGCTGATCGCCATCGCGCGACCGCACAACTGCGGATGCTGATCGCCATCGCGCGACCGCACACCTGCGGATGCTGATCGCCATCGCGCACACCTGCGGATGCTGATCGCCATCGCTCGACCCTGCGCATGCTGTTCGCCATCGCGCGACCCTGCGCATGCTGTTCGCCATCGCGCGACCCTGCGCATGCTGTTCGCCATCGCGCGACCCTGCGCATGCTGCTCGCCTTCGTGCTGCTCGCCTTCGCGCGACCCTGCGCATGCTGCTCGCCTTCGCGCGACCCTGCGCATGCTGCTCGCCTTCGCGCGACCCTGCGCATGCTGCTCGCCTTCGCGCGACCCTGCGCATGCTGCTCGCCTTCGCGCGACCCTGCGCATGCTGCTCGCCTTCGCGCGACCCTGCGCATGCTGCTCGCCTTCGCGCGACCCTGCGCATGCTGCTCGGCTTCGCGCGACCCTGCGCATGCTGCTCGGCTTCGCGCGACCCTGCGCATGCTGCTCGGCTTCGCGCGACCCTGCGCATGCTGCTCGGCTTCGCGCGACCCTGCGCATGCTGCTCGGCTTCGCGCGACCCTGCGCATGCTGCTCGGCTTCGCGCGACCCTGCGCATGCTGCTCGGCTTCGCGCGACCCTGCGCATGCTGCTCGGCTTCGCGCGACCCTGCGCATGCTGCTCGGCTTCGCGCGACCCTGCGCATGCTGCTCGGCTTCGCGCGACCCTGCGCATGCTGCTCGGCTTCGCGCGACCCTGCGCATGCTGCTCGGCTTCGCGCGACCCTGCGCATGCTGCTCGGCTTCGCGCGACCCTGCGCATGCTGCTCGGCTTCGCGCGACCCTGCGCATGCTGCTCGGCTTCGCGCGACCCTGCGCATGCTGCTCGGCTTCGCGCGACCCTGCGCATGCTGCTCGGCTTCGCGCGACCCTGCGCATGCTGCTCGGCTTCGCGCGACCCTGCGCATGCTGCTCGGCTTCGCGCGACCCTGCGCATGCTGCTCGGCTTCGCGCGACCCTGCGCATGCTGCTCGGCTTCGCGCGACCCTGCGCATGCTGCTCGGCTTCGCGCGACCCTGCGCATGCTGCTCGGCTTCGCGCGACCCTGCGCATGCTGCTCGGCTTCGCGCGACCCTGCGCATGCTGCTCGGCTTCGCGCGACCCTGCGCATGCTGCTCGGCTTCGCGCGACCCTGCGCATGCTGCTCGGCTTCGCGCGACCCTGCGCATGCTGCTCGGCTTCGCGCGACCCTGCGCATGCTGCTCGGCTTCGCGCGACCCTGCGCATGCTGCTCGGCTTCGCGCGACCCTGCGCATGCTGCTCGGCTTCGCGCGACCCTGCGCATGCTGCTCGGCTTCGCGCGACCCTGCGCATGCTGCTCGGCTTCGCGCGACCCTGCGCATGCTGCTCGGCTTCGCGCGACCCTGCGCATGCTGCTCGGCTTCGCGCGACCCTGCGCATGCTGCTCGGCTTCGCGCGACCCTGCGCATGCTGCTCGGCTTCGCGCGACCCTGCGCATGCTGCTCGGCTTCGCGCGACCCTGCGCATGCTGCTCGGCTTCGCGCGACCCTGCGCATGCTGCTCGGCTTCGCGCGACCCTGCGCATGCTGCTCGGCTTCGCGCGACCCTGCGCATGCTGCTCGGCTTCGCGCGACCCTGCGCATGCTGCTCGGCTTCGCGCGACCCTGCGCATGCTGCTCGCCATCGCACGATCGCTCACCTGCGCATGCTGCTCGACCCTCGCGTCGGCATATCACAACGCGCCATCGCCAACCTGCGCGTTAGCGCTCACCAGCTCACCACCGATCGCTTGTTGATCCATATCGCCAGCAGTCCTCCTCGCCCACGCGGCAGCGCGTTTCCTCGCTAACGCTTGCGTTCGCCGCCTCGGACTCGCTCTCATCCACCTGCCCACCCTCACGACCGCTCGCCCGTGCAACCGCGCGACCGCTCGCCCGTGCAACCGCGCGACCGCTCGCCCGTGCAACCGCGCGACCGCTCGCCCGTGAAACCGCGCGACCGCTCGCCCGTGAAACCGCGCGACCACTCGCCTGCGCGCCTACACGCCCACGTGCCTGCACGTCCACGCTCATGCTCTCCAATGTTCGCCCACGCGCGAACCAACGGTTTTTTCCATCGCGCAGACGGATGGTGTTCCGTCGCGCGAACCTACAGTGTTTCTTCGCACAAATGTCGGCTTATTTCTTGCAGTATCCATTGCTTGTCTATGGGTTATCGCCCGCCGACCACCAGGAATTCCCGTCGCACGAGCTCTAGGGCAATTGCGACCACGATTCCCAATGGGGTTTTCGCAGCATGACCAGCCTGGCGAGTTCTTCTGGAGCGTATTTCCAGAACACTGTCTCACCCCGTAAACACAGAGCATGGCACTTGCAAGAATAGGAGAAACTTAAGGGAGTTCTGAGCAACACTCCTCTATTCCTGAACCTGGGTTAGCCCTTCCCCGTCATTCCCTGGAAGGATTTTTGGCGGGGGGGGGGGGGGGGGGGGGGCTTTCCGTTTGAGATTTCTCCATCGGACAAGGGGTGACTGCTTACCTCTTCCTCTGGGAGCTTACCAGGTTCTTTCCCTCCTCGGTTACGGCCCGAGGTTTGGTTCAAGGAAGCTACAGGAAGATCAAGGGTACTTTCCTCCTCTCGAGCTCAGGCACCTTGGCCTTTCGTCGTTAAGTATCTAACTTGTGGACAAGCTCGATGTTGTACCATCTGGACGTGCTGACTGGGGGCTTCCTTCGGGTGTTTCATCTGTGGAGGTCGACGACCTCAGACACCCTTCCATCCTTGAGAAGAGTTTGTTTGTACCCAAGGACAGAGACTTAGACAGCTGCTGTGCGGAGTAAATCGACTTCCGGTTTCACTCCTCCAAGGCGCTTTCTTCCAGACTCTGCAGGGCTCCAGCGCCTTTTCTTTCAACCACGTCGGCCTAAGTTATCGCCTACGACAACTGGGACAAGGTGTCCAATTGCAGTTTTCTCCTGTCAGGAACAGATGGCACGGGAGACTCCCCCGGGGGGGCATAATCCTAAAAGGAGTTCACGAACTCTAGGATCGCAAGTTTTTCGCTGGGAGGATGCTTAAGGTTACTCATCCGAATGACAGATTCCCGATGCCCATTCCCGCATATTCTCTGTGAGTAGCCAAGGATATCGCGCCTGCCGTCTCTGTCAGCGAATTCAGTGTCTCTGAACCTCTATGCCATAGCGTCAGCAGAGTTGCCCGGTTGGGCAGAATGATCCATACCTTAGGCGAAGGTCTTCCTTAGGATCATCGACGGCTTCACCCCCGGCCCCCTCAGTCGATCCTTTCTTGTAAGGAAGGATCTGAGAGGGGATGTCCATAGTCGACCTCTCAGCCCCGATCAAGTTTGTCAAACAAACTTCGGCCAGCAGAATCAATCAGACTGGTAACGAGGCAACAGGACTCCTTAAACCCTGGATCGGAAGGACGGGTACTTTCAGTTTCCATTCCATCCATCTTCCAGGGTACTCGTCGAATTCAGCCTAGACTGCAAGTATTCCTGCTTATGATGCAGTGTGACTATCCCGTCGTGGCATAGCAGGTTTGTTTCCCAAGAGAACTCTCCCTGCCTTCCTCTTGGCCGCTCAGGTGCAGGCTTCAGCCTCCTCTGCTGTTTGGAGGGCTGGTCAACTCCGGTAGGCTCGGGTTTCGACCTTCTTCAGCGCCGGGACAAGCTTCCGGATGCTTACCATGAGTGTGGGCTCATGGTATTTTGCTTGGAGCCTTCTCTTCCTCTGCCTCAATATCTGGAGTATCTGGCCATGATATTGAGTCAACCGCCTTACCACATTGGAAACCCCGCTTCTCGTCCATCCAGCGAGGTTAAGCAACGTCGGTACTTGGATGGGTGACCACCTGGGGACGCCAGATTCTGTTACCACATCCTCCGAGCCTTCCTTTCGGTTGACTGTGGCAAGACTGAGGAGAGTCGCAGTACCTGTTCTCAGTCAAGCAGAGCTTTCAGCCCTACCTTGGAACGTTTCCTAGTTCTTCTTTCCTCATTGACCCGTCTATAGTCCGAACGGTCGCCTCAGGATAAGTTCCATGTGGGGCGATCCAAGTTCCGGTGGCTTCAGGCAATGTTTAACCGGACTCCCTGGCCCTATGGGACCAGCGGAACTATTAGACCTGCAATGGGTGTTGACCTATGAAGCCTCTTGATGGTAGTGGATATTCTCGTCCTTTCCCCACATTCTTGATGCGGTTCTCGGACTCGTCAAAGGAAAGGGGGGTGGGCATGTTCCGGTCCAGGCCTATGGTCAAGACCTGAAGGATACCTCTCCATCATTCAGGCAGGCTTAGGGGCCTTAGTCTGGCCCCTCTTCAGATCCTACAGCTCCTGCCGAGTCTACCCGTTGCGCGTCGACTTCATTCTAACCAGCAGGGGACGCATTTTCACACCTTCACATCTTGCAGTAGAGATACCGGGATGATTGAGATTCTCTCAATACCACCATCGGCTCTCTCATTCCAGGCAGGGGAATGTTTCTCTCAGACTATCCGAGCAGAGCCTCATAGAGAGAGTGTACCTAGGGGTCTTTGACCTTGGGTAACCAGCAAGTGCTGGTCTGGGGGACCTGATCGCGACAGCTTGGAACCTCAAGCTTCCGCTAGTCTTCCCCCCAGTCTCAGACCCCGAGACACTGGCAAGATGCATTCCGGTGATGGTGGGACAACTTCGACGCCTGCGTCTTCCCTCCTTTTTGTCTGCGGACAATGGGCCTCAACAAGACCAGGTTGTCTGTCAACCTTTCAATGGGAGAGCTCCACTGGGACTACGCGCAGAACGGTTTCTGGACCCTCTGCTTCCCCTGACGGAACTCCCGGGAGAGCTTCTCCCACGGCGCTGACTACTCAAGCAACCACACTGCGACATCTCTCCCGAACCGTGGCGTCGCTTCGGCTTCATGCCTGGAGACACTACGCTTCCTCCTCTAGAAGAGACAACCCGCTACAGTCGCGGTACGGAGGTCGCGTCATCTGCGATAGTCATCCACATGGGTCTCCCAGGCAAAGTGAAGAGTCTACGGTGGTTGGTGCCGTGGGAGATATACCTCTTCCCTTGAGGCCTCTTCTCCAGCAATAACGGTCTTATTGCCTTTCGGCGGGAGGAAACTCCTTTCCGCTCTCGGCAATGAAGCCTGTCGCTCAGCCTTTCCCTGACCTTCAGGCTTAAAGGAATAACTTTTTCCTGCCCGCTGGATCTATCCTCGCTCATGCGAAGCTACGATCGTCCCTGCCCTAGTCGGAGGAAGACCTCCAACTTGGAGCATGGCTCGGACTTTTAGTCCTTTAAGAGATCTTCTCAAGACCCTTTTACTACAGGCCTCGGATTGTATTCCGCCTTGGGTCTCCTGCTCACTCTGGCCACGGCCAGTGTGTAAGCAATCTTCTTGGTCTCTTACTACTTCCCCCTTTCTAAGGAAGAGGGGAAGGCAACATTCAGGCTCGCTCCTGAGTTGTTGGCTAGACTCAGAATCTGAGGGTCCCGGCCCTTCGGTCCGATTCATTCAAGATTTCGAGTCGCCATTCTGTGTCTGATGTCCCAAGACCTTCTCTTTCTTGCCAGTAAGGAATCGAGAGGTTAGCGCTGGGAACAGCTGCAGTTTGTCCTCAGTTGCAGCCGATTTGGGAACACAAGGAGGACATGGGGGGAGAGTCACCAGTATACCTCTTCAGCCCGGACTCAAGGACATTCATCTCGTCCTGTCTTCAGACCCTCCCCCGTCACGTCACCCTACAGCACGATGTTGGATACATCGCAACGTCCCTCGCCTTCGAGTAATACTACTCTGTGACGCAGGTGCTACAAGCTGGAGTCTGGAAGCGTCTGATGACCTTCGCAGCCCGCTTCCTGCAGGGCGTGACCCACAAGAGTCTCGATACGTTTTCTATCGCTCTGTGGTGGCTACACAACAGCTGGTCTAACCTCAGGCTCCCCTTTGGACAGGTAGCAGAAGGTTGAGGGCATTGTTATCAGGTTTTAGTCTGCATGAACGAAAGAAGTATGTCTGGCCCTTACTTCTTTCTTCATCATCCCCTCTACGGGGAAGCAGCATCCTGGTCTCTGCATAGCTGACCTCGAACCTCTGCAGGTAAACCATGCTTCCTTGTGTTCCGAGTATTGAGTCAATACTGTCGCGTCCCCCATACCCTGACTAGGTGGTATTGGGAACGTCCTAACCCAGAGTTCCTTCTGGAACTCCAGGTCAACTGCCTAGGACGAGTCACACTTCTTCCTTCACACACAAGCTTACGTAGGCCACATGGTTCCTTGCGGAGCAAGGAACTTGTGAGGTGCAGGGACTCCTTTTCTCGAGTGCGACTCACTCGGATTCTGAGTCCCCGGGTAAAGCCAAAGCCAGTATGGCTGGGGACTTTCCACCCTTCCTAAGGGATAAGTCACCCTTTGTAAATAGCGTGGTTTGTATTTCGGTTACGGAACAAATGACAAATTCGAAGATAATTTGTATTTTTCCTAACCATACAAACCTTAGCTATTTACACATATTTGCCCGCCACCCCTGTCCCCCAAGACAAGTCCTACCTCTAAGTGAAAGTGAGTATTCACCTGTGTGTGAGGGGGAGGAGGGGTAGCTAGCTACCACTCCCCTACCCCCCCCCCCCCCGCTAAATAGCGCGGGGGTAATACACCCTCGTTAAATTCTAATGGCTCGCCATTTCAGCTACGCTAAAAGTAATACCCTTTGTAAATAGCTAAGGTTTGTATGGTTAGGAAAAATACAAATTATCTTCGAATTTGTCATATTCTAAGTAAACTTTTGGATCCAGGTGAAGCATTAGGTTTTATGAGGATATGTGTCTTATCTGCCTTAGTGTTGGCTATGGAGAACCTCTCCATGCTCAGGTGACTGGGAGGTGGTTTCTTTCTGAGCCACCCAAGTGCACGTTATATGTTAGGAGTACCACTCTCTAATCACAATATACACCATGATGGTCTTAATAAAGCAGGTTAAAGATGAAAATTCTAAGGTCGATCGGGTCATCATGTCTACCTACCCTCTCTTGGCAGGGCAAGGTCTATGTGCATATGGAAACGCTAACTCCTACCTATTGAACTGGATGGAGCTGTCATAACAATGGGCACATCTAGTGAATGACCTAGTCATTTAACCTCAGCATTTTCTCCCTCTTAATGAGAGAATGCCTTGATGAAGTCATTGAGCTTCAGCACGGCATTTCATTCCCGTGCTGAATCTTGGTGACGGGCAAGAGGGCTCTCGAACTTCGGGAAATTGCTCCCCCAGTTCGAATCTAAATTTCTCTCTTTCATCTTTTTCTTCTGCTTAATATTACTTCGACCTTCTCTTAATTTTATCAACTTTCTTTCATCTTGCTGTCCTATCTCTATGATTATTATTTTTCTTAGTTATATATATATGTAGATGTATGCATATATATATATATTTATTTATTGTATTTGTTCATTTATTTATTTATCTATTTTTTTTTTTCTATTTTATTTAAATGGCGTGGATATTTCCACATTCGTTATTACTGCCTGCTTAGATGAATGGGAGAAGGGATCACGGTTGGGAGGTATTCGCATTCAAAGCTATATATGAGAGTATTGGATGATCTCAGCCATCCCAAAGATGGTTTGGACCTTTTTGGCGGAACTACTCTCAAGGGTTGGGTCATCGGAATCCAGGGGGATCCAATCCTTGAGGTGGGACTCTTGGCTTTTGGCCGGAAGCCCATCATTACAGATATGGGGAGGATGATTCCATATTACTTTGGTCTCAGTCCTAACAGGCGGGTTTAGCTTACACCTGTGCCTCTATATCTGTTTTGATGCTATCCTTCGGGTAGGGTATGGAGTGGACCATCGGGGAAATATACTCTCATTGTGCCGATAGTGGAGAATGCAAATTTCCTTTCCAACGTATGATACTTTCTTATAATTCTCAAGCAGGTACCCCAACAAAACAACAAAAAACCTGAAAATCCCATCCTTAAATATGGACCCTTCAAATACTGACTCCCCATCCCCTGGATTTGCTGACTACCCCCCGGCACTGTTGACGACTTCTGCTACTGTAATTAAGGAAAACTCTGTTGACGACCTTCGAACTAAAAAGGACCACTCTACTGATGTTAAAAAATCTAACAATTTGGGTAACACAGGGAAACTACGATTCCTTCATGTTTCCCAAATCCCATTAGAGACAAATTATGATGATATATATAGAGCATTTGAGTGCTATGGATTGATAAAGGAAATAAGGATGAGACTTGGAGATGAAAAATGGGACTCTTGGATATCTTTTGAAAGTCACGATGAGGCGTTTAATGCCATAAGTAATATTAGTAGTATCAAAATTAACGAATTGAACATCATGGGAGCTCTTTGTGATAAGGTCCCAAAGGAATTGGATGTGTACAAACCTGCTGATTGGTTTGAAAAAGATAGAAATGTACCCATGCCTTCACAGAGAAAACCCAAACCACCAATGTGGCTCTTAGCTGAACCTAAAGGGATAATAGGGAATTATTTTAAGATATGTAAGTTTATCCAAAAAAAAGTAGGAACCATAGCACCTGGAGATATATCTCGTTTTGGGAAGAACAGTTATCTCATCCATGCCAAATCTTCGACTCAGTCTGCAATACTGTCTAACTTACAGACAGGCAGTGATGAAATTACATTGGAAATGAAACCTCATCTTAATTTTAGTTATGGAAGGGGAGTGGTCTTTAATAAGGACCTATACGAATTTACAGAGGAGGAGATACTTTCTATGTGTCCATTAAATGTATGGAAAGTGCATAAGATTCCTGGAACTTCAATGATTATACTCACTTTCCAGGATGCTGATGTACCTTTCCATATTTTTATTGAAAATGAAAGGATTAAAGTTCGGCCTTTCAAACAAAAGCCCCTGCAATGTTTTAATTGTTTTAAATTTGGACACCCATCCAAAGTTTGTAAAAATGGAAAATTGTGTGGTATTTGCTCCAAAACTTATCATGGAGAATGTACACTTGAGGCCAGGTGTTCAAATTGCAATTTGAATCATAAATCAACTGATAGGAGATGCGAACTGTATAAGTTGGAGGAAGCTGCCCTAAACAAATCAAGTTTAGAACACATAAGTGTGGGACATGCAAAAAGATTGTTGAATAAATCAACCAGCTATGCAAAGGCCTTAAAATCAAAGGTAAATTTACCACAGGAGACAGCAACCCCACCTAGCACTGCCAGTAATCCTAAGAAAAGAAATACAACCTCTGATAATAAAGTACTGCATGACAAGGTAATCATATCGCCTTCTGAGGCTTTGCCACAGCGTATTAAAAATGGGTCATTGCCCATTTCTGTACAGCCTTCGTCCCCCATTACCAGCAATAGTACTAACCTCTCCCAGGCCATGTCCTTGCCTGATTTGATGGAGATGCCACCTGACACCAAGTTACCAGGTGCACCTGTATTGGGGAAGGTGCAAAAACCTGGTAGCTCAAAACCTACTAATCGGAAAAGAGAGAGACCTCCATCTCTCTCGCCCCCCTCCATAAGAAATATCAAAATTACGACGTCAAATAAGTATGATGATTTGTCAGTTGATATTTCTGATCTGGAAGTCAATTTAAATAAATCGGAAATTCAAGTGGAGGTCCACCAACCTCCTCAACAATCAGATCAAAAAGACAAAAAGAAAATCATAAATTCTAAACCCAATCTATCAAGACCCTCTTTAATAAAACCACCAAAAAATAGTGTTAGATCAAACACTGCTAATGGGAAGACTCCATCCAAGGGGTCTACCAAATTATAAACCATAGTTTTTTCCTCCATTTTGCAATGGAATTGTCAGGGTTTAAGGGCCAAATATGAAGAACTTAAGCTCCTTATTCATGAGCATTCCCCCATAATTATTTGTCTACAGGAGAGCAAACTTGATCATAATACCCCTTGTCCTCGCGAATACATTAGTTATAGGACACCATATGATCACCAAGTGGGGAGCCATGGCGGAAGTCTCATATACGTTCGTCGAGATGTTCCCCAAGTTTCTCTGTCTATTCGTACACCTCTGCAGGCAGTGGTTGTACAGATCGACATAGGGCGAAAATATACAATTTGTTCTCTGTACTTGCCTCCAAATGATAACATTTTGTATGACAACTTAGTGGAGGTTATTCAACAACTCCCTCAACCTTTCCTTTTACTTGGAGATTTGAATGGTAGACATCCTTTGTGGGGTGATGTTTTAGCAAACACGAGGGGAAATATCATAACATCAATTGTGGAAAATGAAGATGTGGGACTCCTTAATACAGGAGAGCCCACACACTTTCATGTCCAGACAGGTACCTTGTCATGTATTGACCTATCAATCGTAAGCTCTAATTGCCTTCTCGACTTTGATTGGAGAACATTAGATGATTGGCATACTAGTGATCACGCACCAATCATTATAAACACCAACAATGGTCCACCTTTACAGGGATCGCCACGATGGAATCTTGACAAGGCGGACTGGGATAAATTTCGTGAACTAAGCGAAATTGAGGGGGATGCAGGACAAGTTGAAAATATCGATGATGCCATAGACTTACTGAATGGAACTCTCCATACAGCTGGAGTCAATTCAATTCCCAAATCAACAGGGTTATTCAAACGACGACCCGTCCCGTGGTGGTCTTCAGAACTAACTGCCCTCCACAGAGCCACAAGAAGATCTCTAACACGATTGCGTAGACGCAGAACTGATGAGAATGTAATTATGTACAAGAAATGTAGAGCACAGTTCCGTTGTGCCATGAAAGAAGCAAGGCGCCAGTCATGGATGTCTTTTGTTTCCTCCATTAACAGTAGGACACCACCATCTGCTGTGTGGAGGAAAGTAAAAAAGATAGCTGGCAAATTCACCCCCAACCCACCACCAGTGTTGAAGGTGAATGGCCAGTATGTAACCGAAGCAAATGATGTTAGCAATGCCCTGGCTAATCATTTTTCAAATGTATCCAGCAAGTGTGAAGGAGCCCCTGGTCACCAGTATAGGAGCACTGAAGAAAAGAAAATTTTAAATTTTGCAACAAGAAGGGAAGAGTCGTATAATTCTCCTTTCACTGAAAGAGAATTTGATTCCGCACTTGCTCATTGCAATGATACAGCCCCTGGACCCGATGGAATTCCATATGCAATGATTAAACATGTACATTTTAATACAAAGCTATTTATTTTAAGTATTATTAATAGAATATGGCATGATCATAGTTACCCAAGTGTTTGGGAACTAGCCATTATTTTAGCCTTTTTAAAACCCGGTAAAGACAAGTTTTTAGCAGCAAACTATCGTCCAATTGCATTGACATCTTGTTTATGTAAAATCATGGAGAAGATGGTCAATGCAAGGCTGGTGTGGTACCTTGAAAAGAAAGGTATTTTATCACCGATTCAATGTGGATTCCGAAAAATGCACTCAACGACTGATGTGTTGATACGACTAGAGTCTTCTATTTGTGAAGCCTTTGCTTCCAAACAGCACCATGTTACAGTATTTTTTGACCTTGAAAAGGCATATGATACCACATGGAGATATGGTATTCTTAAAACCATTCATGAATTGGGATTGAGAGGAGAGCTGCCACTATTTATTCAGGCATTTCTTTCACGTAGAGTTTTTCAAGTGAGAGTGGGGGAAACTCTATCAGAGAGTAAGTGCCAGGAAGAAGGAGTTCCTCAGGGTAGTGTGCTGAGTGTAACCCTTTTTGCACTAGCAATTAATGGGATATCCTCAGCCATTCCCCAGGATGTTCTCTCAACATTATTTGTGGATGATCTCTCAATATCATTTGCTGGCACTAAAATGGCAATGGTTGAGAGAAAAATCCAACTCTCTATTGATAAAATTATCCAGTGGGCTGACATGAATGGATTTAAGTTCTCGACAAGTAAAACTACCATTGTCCATTTTTGTCGTATCCGGGGAGTACATCCAGACCCGGATATATACATTAAAAGTCAACGGATACCATGTGCAAGAGAAGCTAAATTTTTAGGTTTGATATTTGATTGTAGGCTTACATGGGTTTCTCACTTAAAAGCATTAAAAGCTAAATGTGTTGAAGCTCTGAATATCTTGAAAGTATTATCCCATACATCATGGGGGGCAGACCGCAGTACTATTTTAAAATTATACAAGGCCTTGATTTTTTCCAAAATTAGTTATGGTTGTGAGGTATATTCTTCAGCCACCTCAAGCCGGTTAAAAATATTAGACTCGATACATCATGCAGGTATTAGATTGTCTACTGGAGCTTTTAAAACCTCGCCTATCCCAAGTCTCCTTGTTGATGCTGGAGAGTTACCTCTAGACCTTTACCGAATGTCTTCCATTCTTCGGTATTGGTTTAGATTGCAAAGACTCCCTAACTCTCTAGCCTTTCAGACTGCAAGCCTTGTAAGACACGCATCATACTTTGAGTTGCACCCAAAATCTCCTCAACCCTATGGCTTTCGGGTGAAACGATTATTAAATAGTCTGGATATAATTAGAAATAAGGTACTTCCATTCAAGGTATCATCAACGCCTCCATGGAAGTTACCAGAGATATCTTTTTGTAAATATTTTATTGGAGATAAGAAGAATATGTCAGACCTAGAAGCCAGGTCTCTTTTTAATGAACATGTTAAAGAACATAGAGGATCAACTTTTATCTATACTGATGGCTCCAAATCTGATGCTGGCGTTGGATTTGGAGTACATAGTAATGGTTTTAATTGTAGAGGTGCACTTCCTCTGACCGCTTCCATATTTACTGCCGAACTGTATGGCATATTAACCGCTATTGAGAAAATAGCATTGGAGAAGGAGGGTAATTTTACAATTTTTAGTGATGCAAGGAGTGTCCTTCAAGCTATGGAAGTTTTTAATTCTAATAACCCTCTAGTTTTAAAGATTTTAGAATGGCTTCTCATTATTGGACGGAGAGGTATAACAGTTCAATTTTGTTGGGTTCCAGCACATGTAGGTGTGTCTGGGAATGAGAAGGCAGATTCACTGGCTAAGGAGGCTGCATCCGAGTTGCTGCCAAGAAGGTATCCCATTGCCTGTAATGATTTCTTACCTGTCATCAAGAACTTGGTTTGCAATAAATGGCAACAGCAATGGGATAGTCAAGATGGCAATAAAATGCGAGAGATAACAAATGACATATCTCCTTGGAGGTATAATATGATGCCCCGAAAATGGGAGACGTCTCTTTGTCGTCTCCGTATTGGTCACACTCGGTTGACACACGAGTTTCTGCTGAAGGGCCAACACCAACCGTATTGTGATGACTGCTTAGTACCTCTAACAGTAAGGCATTTGCTGACCGAATGCCCCAATTATAACAACTTGCGGAATAGATATTTGTTTGAGGCTCGAGGTGAGGGTGGCAGGTTCATCCTTGCCAAGATTCTTGGAAATGATGTGTCCTACCATGCAAGTGGCATTTTTAGATTTATTTCAGAAGCAGGTCTTCTGAAAAATATTTAACTTTTATTACATTCAACTTTTATGATTTTAATTGAATACTCTTATTTTTTATTTTATTTTATCTTTTATTTTTGTATACATAAATTAAATGTTACCGGCGTCAATGACCTCAGATGTCAGGATGCCTGAAAACTTTAAATCAATCAATCAGCATTTTCTGCCTCTTAATTCGTAGCATCTAGAGGCGGGAGCTATATCAGGGTTGCCATTCCAATCAAACGCTGCTTCGATGCTGTCCGTGCTATGCTTCGCTTTGTTTCTTGTGCTTTTTCTTTGCTTTCAGTACATTTGGGATTATGAGTATTTCTCAAGTGAATATGAGAACTTGCCCCAATCTCGGAGGAAGGTCCTTCTGGCACCTGTCATGGTAAGCAATGTTTCTTTACCTCAACTTGTGAATTTTGCATGATTTGGGAAAAATCAAATAGGCGTCGGATTCCTCCCCTTTTGTGTCTTCCTCTGCAGAAATCAAGAAGCTAAAGCCTTCCTTCCCAACTTCTCTCCTTTCTCTTTCAAATCCATCCTTATTGGAGTTTACCGCAATAAGGATTTAGCTAAAATTAGTTCATGGTGCAAATTATGGGCATGCAGTTGAACCCTAACAAAACTCAAAATGATTGTTAGTAGGTCGAGGACAGTCGCTCTGTAATTGTCGTGTTTCTTTATCTGTGTGTGACTTAAAATTTTTCTTTATCTGTGTATAACTTAAAATTTTAGGTGTGATTCTTGATAGCAAATTTACTTTTGAGAAACATTTGGTCTTTCTCTTCTTCAATTGCACAAAATGTTGGTGTTTTAAGAAAGTCAAGATTTTTGGTGATCAACATATTCTGAGGAAGTGTTTTAATTCTTTCATTCTGCCTTGTTTTGAGTATTGATCTCCTGAGCTGATGAATCTCATTTCAACTTACGGTCTATTTAAATGTCTTATTTCTGGTCTAAACATTGATATCTTCCTCAGTTGTTCATTAAGTTCATAAGCCTATGCATGTTGTATAAAATTTTTCTTAATTCTGATTATCCTTTGCAGTTAATTCTAATAGTCATGCTTTCTCCATCATAAAGCTCAACACTACACCTAATTCTAGATTTTTTTTCCTAATCAGCTAGTTGAATTGGTGAAATTTAAAAAGTTCAAACTTGCAGTGAATTTTCTTATGTTGAACATGCTGACATAAGTCTCCTTTATAGTTACTTGTAGTTTATATATTTCCGTTCCTCACTTGGCTATTTTCCACTGTTGTAGCCGTTGGGCCCATAGCATCCTGATTTTCCAACTATGGTTGTAGTTAAGCGAGTAATGATGATGATAATAATTATGACCTATGCCCTTTCAGGCCTATCTAGAAATGGAAATACTAACGTAACTTTTGCTATGGTTGTCCATACTGTATATCAGATAAAGTAGCTTCAGGCGATTTTAAACCTAATCCCAGATAACTGCAGAGTTTGGAGAGGAAGTGTACAGCTGAGCCATACCCGCCATTTTCCTCGTATCACACTAAATATGGTGCCCGCCTTTGGAAGGAGCAAGTGTCCTTGTGACTACCACAGAGTGGCGACTTTTTCCGGCTCTTAAAATATTTTATTTTCCCTTGTTTCCTTTCTTTACTGGGCTAGTTTCCATTTTGGGGCCCCTGGGCTTATAGCATCCTTCTTTTCCAACAAGGGTTGTAGCTTAGCAAGTAATAATAATAATCATCATCATAACTATCTAGAACCAAAAGTAGCTTATCTAGCATTGCCCTACTTTACTACAACCATCAGTACCCCCTCAGTAGTGTTGATGAACGACAGCATGACTTCAGAGAAGTATGTTTACAAACAAGGAGAGACAGTTACGCCTCCTTTGCTACTAGTCGATGTGAATGTCATTCACCTCTCAGCCTTCTACATCCCAGTGAAATAGGTGTGATAGGAGTAGTAGACAATCAGTCAACTAGGATGATAATTGCTTCTCTTTTTCTTTGAATTGTTAAGTTCTGAGAAATCCCATCATTTGGGGTTCCTCAATTATAAATAGGTTTGATGATTATTTGAATCTAAAATTGGCAGCACATTATTCTCCAGTTCTGTTCTAGATGCTGGCCATCTTTCCTGGGAGGGGATGAATGTTTTAGGACTTCTCCCCAGTTCTGACTAATCTGTCAGGTCCTAAACAAGGTCTGAATGCAACCAGACCTCCTGGTAAGAACAGCTTCAGGTGGAGTGGTACCTTAAGTTTATAGATCTAACCGCAGAAGTTCCAAGGAGCTTCCAGATTGACCAATTCTGTTGCAATAACTGCACTTGATCAAGTTCCACTTCGCTGTTTTGTAAATACTGTATCTCCACAGTTAAAGTTTACCTACAACCTCTGAAAGAGGGACTTTGAGGCTGACTCTGAAGTATCTTTGAGATCCCTGTCACTGGTGTCATCTCCAGAACACTGCATCATTCTAGACCACTATTCTTGATGTTTATGAAAGCATGTTTATCTTTGAGAGAAGCATCTGATGGGGCCCCTTCCGAAGCATATGTACTTGGTAATGCAGCAACTATGGCTTCAGCAAGTACCATAATGGCATCTGTTACTCCCCTCAAGGCTTCAGATCGAGGCCTACTACCAAAGACAGTCTTCCTTTTAGCTGTAGCCTCATCAAAAAGAGCGAGCAAACTACAGGACCTATCTTTTTTTTTTTTTTTTCTGAAACTCTAGAGAGTGGAAAGATCTGTCATTTATTTTTGTTACAGAATTTGTAGCCAAGATCTAAAATCTTTTTAATAATGATACCAGATTTCACTCCTCTACAGTACTGTCATTTAAGGAGGTAACATGATTTGCACAGTTTACTTTTTCCTGTAAGGGCAGTTTACTTATACCTTAAGAGAATGCTCCCTGCCACCTGTCCTTCCATATCTTTGTTTGTTAGCACAATTCAAAACAAGAAAGGCGGTTCCAAGATCACAATCTCCTTCTGGTCACGGGGATGCGATTATGAGAGTTTATATCTTTGGTAAAAGCCTATGACATTCTTGGTCTTTCCTCAACCTTAGCGTTATGCAATAACCATTCGGTAGACATGGAGAGAGCGGCTGTTTGGAGAGCCTTCAAACCCTCGGGTTACCTAGCCCCCTGTCAGGGCTCACAATGTTCATGGGCTTGCTGCGACCATGGCTTCCTGCAAGATCCAAAATCCACCCTTTTGTGTCGACTGATCTGACTTTCATCACTCGAGAAGGGACTGAATTACTACTATGCCCTGTTAGGGCAGTCTATCTCTATTTGATAAAGACTGAACCTTGTCAAACCCAGTGTCTCCAACTTATTTGTCTACAGTGGGTAAAAGAAAAAGAGTAACCAAAAATACAGTTTCTCTTTAACTACAAAAGACTATTATGAAGGCTCCATCCCTTTGGAGCACTTATTCCAGGGCTCATATTATCCGTGGTCTTGCCGCAAAGATTGTTTTCACTAAAACCACTGGATATCATTGCTACTTTTAGCAGGAACTTAGAAGAGGAAAACTACCTTTCTTATTTGATAAATAGTGCATACAAGATCCTAGACACCTGCTCTCTAAGCCTTGTAGTGGTTGTCGCCCAATAATTGGTGTAGAAGCTATGCTTCAGCAGTAGTGTTATCATAGTGTCAACTCATCAGTTACTTATTAATACCTGATGTGTGAGCTGAATTTAAGTAACCTTTCGCCCCATCCGAACTCTTGCGGCTGTGGTAGTATCAGTACCTCTTTGAATCATGGGGATACTCGAGTGTGGTGAAAGGGTTTGTGTATCGCCATGATCAGCAAAACTGTACCAGTCAAGGACACCATACTAAGTTGGTTTGCTGTAAATACTGTGTAGTTTGGACCTCGTACCAGAAAGTATTTATGTATTTATGGTGGGGATACCTGAATGTGTTAGCCTTGTTGAACAAAGTCTGATCATTACACAGCACTCATATGCCATTGATCATTGTGAAGGTTGGAAGATTCCTTCTCTACATGCCCCACAGTTTGTGTTGAGAATAGATGACCTGTCAATGTGGGATTTTAGCAATCGAGACGATCTGCTACTGTTCTGTGAGGGCGTTGAGATGCTAAATCAAAAGAGAATATTTCATAGCTCTGAATCATAAGCTGAAGAGAATGATCTCCAAAATCACTGTTTCCTTCTGTCTTTTAAAAACTATCAGACGTTCATACCACTCTTTGGAGGTGCAAGGCACTGGACCCTCGAGAGTGAGGGCACACAAAGTTCGGAGTATGTGGGTTGGTTCGCCAAGCCAGTTTTGGTCTTAAGAACTTCCTCCCTCCTCAGGATAAGTCTCCTATTAACAATTGATGGTTTGTTACACCTTCGAGTTGCACAGCCCTCTTCAACCACCTGCAGACACTAGGTCAAAGGTCAAAGTAAAGGCTTAGCTGCCTATCGAGTGGCGGCATACTTTCCATCCAGTAAACGGCTATGTTTACCTTGTTAAAGTTTAACAGCTGCTCAGGTGCGTTGATTCTCAGGCTTCTATTAAAAGTGTCACGTTTTTTATGGTTAGGAAAAATACAAGTTACCTTAAATTTGCAATCTTTAGCTGCTCATCACTTTTCATTTCTACTTGGTTCTGTTTGATGTTTTACTTGTAATACTGTATTACAAGATATTTTATTGCATGTTCCTGATTTATATTTTTAAATATTTAACTTAGCCGGTGAATATATAATAGCTGCAACTCTGCGGCTCGACAGAAAACACACTAAAAAAACTCGCGAGCGATCGCTATGAAGGTTGCGGGTGTGCCCACCAGCGCCAACTGTCGGCCAGATACCACTCTTGCATGTAAACAAACCCTTCAATTCTTCTCTGTCGACGTTGACGACAAGACGTATCAATACTCGCTGTAGAACCTGGAGTTTTCTCAACATATTTGGTGAAGTACTTCATTTTGGTTTGACCTTTCGCAGTGCAGGTGTTTTATCTTCATCTTAAATCTTGAACTCATTTTTGGATAGATTTAATTTTTGATGACAAGAGAGAGAGTATGGACTTTCTTTGACTTTTAAATGGCCGACCTTTCCCTTAGACGGAAGTGTGTTTTAGGCTTTTAGCAATTATCTTATCACGTTATAAATTAATTATAGATTTTCCTCTATATTTTATATCTCAACCGCCTTTATTAGGCCTCTTCGATTAGCTTTCCATTTATAATAAACATCAAAATAAATTTTAATGATTTGTTTATATGCGACCTTTCCTGAGAGTAGGCGGTCCTAACTTGGAAACCGAAGTTAAACAACGTTGAGCCCTTTTCAATCGTAAATAACTTTTACAGAGCTAATGATTTAAAACTTATTAAATGAAATATTTTTAGTAAATATTTTATGATAGTTTTTTTCTTTGAATAGTCTTCGTACTGTTTCAAAGATGAACTAACGTTTAGTTTATTTATGCTATGCAGTTTGCGCTCTATCGTTACGATAGAGAGAGAGAGTATCACGGTTTCACTTTGCAGAAAGAGTAAATCGATTCTGACGTTTTGTTCTTTTTTCTTTCAAAGCTTAAATGTTTTAAAGACTATTTTAAAGGAACTTTTAATTGAAAAACCTTTCAGTTTTTTTTTTTCCTTTGGTCAAATAACCTGTTTATTGACGTAAGGTAAGTGGGCTCTTCTCTTCGGTGCGAAATCAAGAGAGAGAGAGAGAGAGAGAGAGAGAGAGAGAGATAGAGACGGAGAGAGAGAGAGGAGAGAGAACGTTCCGATCTTTATCTCGTCCCAAGCGAGTAACGTTGTTCTCGAGTTACTCTCATCCCTAGTCTCTGTACGGGGAGAAAAGATAAAACTTTTTTAGTTTTTATTCTCGTCCCAAGGCACTGTACGGTGAGAGATTGAAAACGTAGTTTTGAATGAACTAGTGTTTAGTCTCTTCCCCAGCCACTGAGTTTTTTATCTTGAAATATGTTTACTGTTTTTTGCTGGTATTAATGTGCTTACATTATACGACTGATTTCGCAATTACAACCTTTTGATGAGGGTAGAATTGCGTGCTTCAGGTAGAAATCAGTTTTATTCATACCTAATGTGAATTGTTGAAAAATTCGATTTCAGTGAAATAAGTGCAAAACAGAAAATCGTAGTGATAAAGTGATATTGCGCAAAGTGTTATCAGTGTTGCGACCGAGGGTTCGTCTGTTCGTGCCTGTCGTTCGCCTAGTCCGGGACCTCTTGCAAGCTCCCAAGGCCAGGGGAGAAGTAATGTCGTACGACTTATGGGTTCGAGAGGCCTTGATCAGCGAACAGACGTTCCCTCTATGGTATCAGGTGTATCTTACCAAGATCACCCCTACCATAAGGCGAGAGAGACGATTTTCTCCTCGTCATCCGAAGGCTTTTCGCATAAGAAACCGTGGAACAAGGTTTCGAGGCCCTTTAAGCGAAAGTCAGTCCTTTCAGGACAGGTCCAGCGTCCTGGTTTTAACTATTAGGACAGCTCTGACCCTATGCAGTCATCGGAAGACTGCTCGCCGCCTAACAAAAGCGTAACACAGACTCCGAGAGTCTTTTTGTAGGCAAGGTTTTGCAGTCACAGACATTACCCTCGTCTCTTACCGCAACCATTCCCGTTGATCCTAAATGGGTTGTACGGCAAGACATGCAGAATATGCTTGCCTCCCTTATGGAAGACTATTCTGCCGATAAGTCCGTTGAGCCTAGCCGTTTATCTCATCGAGATCCTGGCCTTCAGCCACCCTAACGTTCCTTTGTGCGTCCTGTTGACGTTGGCGTAGCCAAGTCACGTCAGTCAGGTTGTTTAGAACCACACTCGATGCGGTCTCGTGTGGATTTTCAGCCACATTTGGACGTTAGGCCACTTGCTGATGCTCCTGTTGACGTTCAGGACGTTCGCCAACAATCGGAGTTGACTTGTTTTGACGCTGAGCGTCAACCTCGGCATTCTAGAGTTGTTTTGACTGCTCAGTCTAGACGGTCAAAGCAGTCTCGAGTGGACGCTGTGCGTCCTCACGCACCTGTTGTTGTTGACAGTTCACAGACTGTCCAGCAGTTACATGACGTTGCGTCCTGGTCCACTACTAATGCACCAGTGCGTGTGGACTCTGCTTGTAAAGCATTGCCACCACGGTAGGTCTCTCCCTTGCTTGAGACTCGGCTATTGTTGGACAAGGTTCCTTCAGATGAGGAAGTTGCTGTTCCTCCTCCTACTGATATTCCCTTGAGGACTCTGTCAGACGGAGAGGAGCCTAAAGCTGCTTAGCCCTCTATGGACTTTAAATAAATCATGCTGATTTTTAAGGATCTTTGTCCGGATCTTTTTGTAACTGCTGCTCCTCGTTCGCCTAAACGTCAGAGCTTACACTAGGCCTAGCTACTTCGAAGCCGTTGTTTTTATAAGCTAGTGCTCTCTCGCTCTTCTAAGAGAGCTTTACGTTTGCTAGGCGACTGGTTTATCACCAGGAGGAGTTTGGGGGAGACAGCCTTTGCTTTCCCTTCTTTTAAGCTGGCTTATAGAGCGAGAGTCTGATATGACACGAGAGAAGTTCTCGGCTTGGGAGTTCCTGCCTCTGCCCAGATAGACTTCTCAAACCTCATAGACTCTCCCTGGCGCCTGGCCATGAGACGCTCCAAGATTTTACAGGTCGACTTCAGAGCTATTTTCGAGCCTTTGAAGTTTTGCTGTACAATTATGTCATGCATAAACAAGGCTTTCAGGGATGGCTCCAATGATCTGACAGCCACATTCTCTGCAGGAACAAGTCCCTCAGGGATGGCTCCATGATTTGGCAGCCATGTTCACTGCAGGAGTACGTAAGAGGCAAGTGTGCTCAATGTGTTCATTGTCAAGACAAACTTCACGATGAAGTCTACCAGGCTGTCTTGACAGCATTTATGGAAGGCGACTGGATGGTCTCTCTCGACCTTCAGGAGGCATACTTCCACATTCCTATACACCCGGATTCCCAACCGTTTCTGAGGTTTGTTTACAGGAATGTGGGGTACCAGTTTCGAGCCCTGTGCTTTGGGCTCAGTCCTGCTCCTCTCGTGTTTACGAGGCTCATGAGGAATGTGGCAAAATCCCTCCATCTATCGGGGATCCGAGCCTCCCTGTACTTGGACGACTGGCTTCTCAGAGCATCGTCCAGCCTTCGCTGTCTGCAGGATCTACATTGGACGTTGAGTCTGGCCAGGGAGTTGGGACTTTTGGTCAACCTAAAAGTCCCAACTGATCCCATCCCAGATTATTCTATATTTGGGGATGGAGATTCGCAGTCAAGCCCTGCTCGAAGTCCAACTAATGCTGAAAAGAAAACGTTTATTCAGTCAGGAGTTGGAACAGTCTCGTAGGGACTCTCTCATCCCTGGAGCAGTTTGTCTCACTAGGGAGACTACCCCTTCTGCCTCTCCGGTTCCATCTAGCCTCTCACTGGAACTAGGACAAGACATTAGAGACGGTATCATTCCCAGTCTCCGAACCAATAAAGGCATGCCTGAAATGGTGGGACAGCAATATCAGTCTGAGAGAGGGACTATCCCTAGCAGTCAAGAACCCAAACCACGTGTTGTCCTCAGACGCGTCGGGTTTGGGTTGGGGTGCGACCCTGGACGGTCGGGAATGCTCGGGTCTGTGGACCTCAAGTCAGAAGAGCATGCACATCAACGGCAAGGAGCTATTAGCAGTCCACTTGGCCTTGATGATATTAGAAAGCGTCTTCGAAACTATGTGGTAGAGGTCAACTCATACAACACCACAACTTTGGCGTACATCTCCAAGCAAGGAGGCACACACTCCTTCACGCTGCTCGAGATCGCAAGGGACCTTCTCTTATGGTCAAGAATTCGAGGCATCTCCCTGTTGACGAGATTCATCCAGGGGGACTTGAACGTCTTGGCAGACTGTCTCAATCGGAGGGGTCAGGTGATACCCACGGAATGGACCCTCCACAAGGACGTGGGCAAGAGTCTTTGGGCTACTTGGGGTCAACCCACCATAGACCTCTTTGCCTCCTCGTTGACCAAAAGGTTACCAATCTATTGCTCTCCAGTCCTAGATACAGAAGCAATCTACATAGACGCGTTTCTACTGGATTGGTCTTTTATGGACTTATATGCATTCCCACCATTCAAGATAGCCAACAAGGTACTGCAGAAGTTCGCCTCTCACGGAGGGACAAGGTTGACGTTGGTTGCTACCCTCTGGCCCGCGAGAGAGTGGTTCACCGAGGTACTTCAATGGCTGGTAGACTTTCCAAGAAGTCTTCCTCTAAGGGTAGATCTGTTACGTCAGCCCCACGTAAAGAATGTCCATCAAAGCCTCCCCGCTCTTCGTCTGACTTCCTTCAGACTATCGAAAGACTCTCAAGAGCTCGAGGCTTTTCGAAGGAGGCAGTCAGTGCGATTGCAAGAGCTAGGAGAGCTTCTACCATTAGAGTATACCAGTCGAAGTGGGAAGTCTTTCGAGACTGGTGCAAGTCAGCATCTGTGTCCTCGTCCAGTACCTCTGTAGCCCAAATCGCAGATTTTCTTTTACATCTGAGAAAAGTTCGCTCCCTTTCAGCTCCCACGATTAAGGGCTACAGGAGCATGTTGGCTTCGGTCTTTCGACATAGAGGCTTAGATCTTTCCAACAATAAAGATCTCCAAGATCTCCTTAAGTCTTTCGAGACCTCTAAGGAACGTCGTTTGTCAACTCCTGGATGGAACTTAGACGTGGTCCTAAGGTTCCTCATGTCAGACAGGTTTGAGCCATTACATTCAGCCTCCCTGAAGGATCTCACCCTCAAGACACTTTTCCTAGTGTGCTTGGCTTCGGCTAAAAGGGTCAGTGAACTTCATGCTTTCAGTAAGAACATCGGCTTTTCTGCAGAAAAAAGCCACTTGTTCACTTCAAATTGGTTTCCTGGCCAAAAATGAACTGCCTTCTCGTCCTTGGCCTAAATCTTTTGATATTCCTTGCTTATCAGAGATCGTAGGCAACGAACTGGAAAGAGTATTATGTCCTGTTAGAGCTCTTAAGTTCGATTTAGCTCGTACTAAGTCATTACGAGGGAAATCTGAGGCATTATGGTGCTCAGTTAAGAAACCTTCATTGCCTATGCCAAAGAATTCTTTGTCATATTTTATCAGATTTTTTTAATACGAGAAGCTCATTCTCACTTGAATGAGAAAGACCGATGTTTGCTTAAGGTTAAGACGCACGAAGTTAGAGATATAGCAACATCCGTGGCCTTCAAGCAAAATAAATCTCTGCAAAGTATTATGGACGCGACTTTTTGGAGAAACAAGTCAGTGTTCGCGTCATTTTACTTAAAAGATGTCCAGACTCTTTACGAGGACTGCTACACACTGGGTCCATTCGTTGCAGCGAGTGCAGTAGTGGGTGAGGGTTCTACCACTACACTTCCCTAATTCCAATATCCTTTTAATCTGTCTCTTGAAATGTTTTTAATATTGTTTTATGGGTTGTTCGGAAGGCTAAGAAGCCTTTCGCATCCTGGTTGATTTGGCGGGTGGTCAAAGTCATTTCTTGAGAGCACCCAGATTAGGGGTTTGATGAGGTCCTGTTGTATGGGTTGCAGCCCTTGATACTTCAGCTCCTGGGAGTCTGTCAGCATCCTAAGAGGATCGCTGGGCTCCGTGAGGAAGACAGACTTACAAGGCAGAGTAATCGTCTTAAGTCAACTTCCTTACCAGGTACCTATATATTTTGGTTTTGTTATATTGATAACTGTCAAAATGAAAAAACTCTTAGCTTATACGCTGTAAACATAATTAACTCTGCTCTCTACCCACCGCCTTGGGTGTGAATCAGCTATTATATATTCACCGGCTAAGTTAAATATTTAAAAATGATATTTTAATTATAAAATAAATTTTTTAATATACTGTACTTACCCGGCGAATATATAAATTAAATGACCCTCCCTTCCTCCCCAATAGACACACAGCGGGACGAGAAGAATTGAAGGTTTTGTTTACATACAAGAGTGGTATCTGGCCGACAGTTGGCGCTGGTGGGCACACCCGCAACCTTTATAGCAATCGCTCGCGAGTTTTTTGAGTGTGTTTTCTGTCGAGCCGCAGAGTTGCAGCTATTATATATTCACCGGGTAAGTATATTCAAAAATTTATTTTATAATTAAAATATCATTTTAGCAGTCGAGACTATCTGCTACTGTCCTGTGAAGGCGTTGTGATGCTAAATCAAAAAAGAGTATTTCATAGCTCTGAATCATATGCTGAAGAGAATGATCTCCAAAATCACTGTTTCCTTCTGGCTTTTAAAAACTATAAGACATTCCTACCACTCTTTGGAGGTGCAAGGCACTGGACCCTCGAGAGTGAGGGCACACAAAGTCCGAAGTATCTGGGTGGGTTCGCCAAGCCAGTTTTGGTCTTAAGAACTTCACTCTCCTCAGGATAAGTGTCCTATTATAAATTGATGGTTTGTTACACCTTCAAGTTGCACAGCCCTCCTCAAGCACCTCGCAGGCACCCGGGCCAAAGGTCAAAGCGAAGGCTGAGCTGCCTATCGAGTGGCGGCTTACCTTCCACCCAGTAAGCGGCTATGTTTACCTCGTTAAAGTTTAACAGCTGCTCAGCTGCGCTGATTGCCTTGCTACTATCAAAAGTTTCGGGTTTTGTATGTTTAGGAAAAATACAAATTACCTTAAATTTGCAATCTTCAGCTGCTCGTCACTTTTCATTTCTACTTAGTTCGACATTTTAATTGTAATACTGTATTACTTGATATTTTATTGCAAGTTCCCTGATTTATATTTTTTGTAGACTTTTTATTTTTGCTCTTGCATATACTGTATATCCTAATCTCACTGAAAGGCCATTACTGTATGTTAAATCCCGTCTGTTGGTATAGTGTTCTCGTTTCCATTTAAATCATGCCCTCCATGCAGGGTCCTTTGCTGACGTGTCAATTTACAGGTTGGGATAATATTGCAGATTTCAACAATAATTCTTTGGTTCCCTTTATGCTACGTACAGTAAGAATATCTTTTGGAATTTCATGACGGCATTTTTAGAGCTGCTGTAAAATGCACGCATCAGAATTCAACATGAAACTGGTGCCCTATTTCCCTCTACTGTCAAATCTTAACAGTTCTCACCTTGTTTCTCAATCTTCTGTCATTCAAGAGATTGATATTGTATAAAGTTTCCCTCAATTTTTAATCTTAAGATTTAGATGTGTATCGTGTTAGGAGAGGACCTTTCACCCTTTGCCTTATGCTTATCCGATAAGATTGTTCTGAAGGCCCTGCATAGCAACGCTATTTTGGTCATCGCAGTTTCTATGTTTTCTTACTTTCATCATGATACCTTTCGGGTCTGTGTAAATAGCCGTCCAGTTTCTGTTTTAGCCCAAGAGATGTATAGGGTTGCGTTTTCACACCACTGTCTTTCCTGTGTCATTTTAAGCGGCTAGTCTCTGCCTCCTTGTGCCTAGAAATGTTGATAGACTGTAAACATAGAATGGGTCTTTTTTCTTGTATGGGACCAGTTCCTTGATGTGTTTTGCTTCCAATGTCCAGTTTCCTTTTGAAATTGTCTGTCATTGGATCATTTTAACTGTTATCTTGGCCAAAAGTTGTAAAATTGTAGTATTTCAAACTTCTCTTTACTCAAGGAAGAGAACTCTAACCCAAGACAGTGGAAGACCATGGTTCAGAGGCTATGGCACTATCCTAGACTACAGAACAATGGTTTGATTTTGGAGTGTCCTACTCCTAGAAGAGCTGCTTGCCATTGCTGAAGTTGCAGGTATTAGAAGTTAGAAACTTAAATTAATATCTAATAAGAAAAGGAGTGCAAAACTGTATCTCCTATTCTAAGAGTTATCCCTCCTGCCTCTTATTGTGACCAGCTATCACTTAAACAGCTTGGATTTAGCTTTCTATTTATCCATATGAATATGAATATTTTCTAAGTGGAAAGTTGGGGTAAAATGCCATAATTTCAGAAATAATGTTAAATTGCAAAGATCTAATTTTCATTATAACTCTATTTCTTCAGTCATATTAAGAATGTTTCAGCAGAACATAACGACCGATTTCCTTCTCTGTCGTCTGCTTAAGAGTCTGTCTTTTGTCATGAATAGGTGAAGCATTAGGTTTTATGAGGATACGCATCTTATCTGTCATAGTGTTGGCTATGGAGAACCTCTCCATGCTCAGGTGACTGGGAGGTGTTGTGTGATTGGTGATTTCTTTCTGAGCCACCCAAGTGCACGCTATATGTTAGGAGTACCACTCTAATTCAAATAAGAAAAATCTGAGGTTGATCGGGTCAACAAGTCTACCTACCCTTTCCTGGCAGAGGAAGGTCTATGTGTATATGGAAACTCTTAACTCACTGCCTGTTGAACTGGATGGAGCTATCATAACACTGGGCACATCTTGTGAATGACTGAGTCATTTAACCTCTGCATTTTCTGCCTCTTAATTCGTAGCATCCAGAGGCTGTAGCTATATCAGGTTTGCCGTTCCAATCAAACGCTGCTTTGATGATGATCATGCTATGCTTCGCTTTGTCTCTTGTGCTTTTTCTTTGCTTTCAGTACATTTGGGTTTTATGAGTATTTTTCAAGTGAATATGAGAACTTGCCCCAATCTCGAAGGAAGGTCCTTCTGGCACCTGTCATGGTAAGCAATGCTTCTTTACCTCAACTTGTGAATTTTGCATGATTTGGGAAAAATCAAATAGGCGTCGGATTCCTCCCCTTTTGTGTCTTCCTCTGCAGAAATCAAGAAGCTAAAGCCTTCCTTCCAACTTCTGACCTTTCTCTTTCAAATCCATCCTTATTGGAGTTTACCTCAATAAAGATTTAGCTAAAATTAGTTCATGGTGCAAATTATGGGTATGAAGTTGAACCCTAACAAAACTCAAAAGGATTGTAATTTGATTGAGGACAATCACTCTGTAATTGTCGTGTTTCTTTGTCATACTGTGTATGACTTAAAATTTTAGGTGTGATTCTTGATAGCAAATTTACTTTTGAGAAACACTTTTGGTCTTTCTCTTCTTCAATTGCACAAAATGTTGGTGTAATAAGAAAGTCTCAAGATTTTTAGTGATCAACATATTCTGAAGAAGTGTTTTAATTCTTTCATTCTACCTTGTTTTGAGTATTGATCTCCTGAGCTGCTGAATTTCATTTCAGCTTACGGTCTATTTAGATGTCTTATTTTTGGTCTAAACATTGATATCTTCCTCAGTTGTTCATTTAGTTCGTGAGGCTATGCATGTTGCATAAAAATTTTCCTAATTCTGACTATCCTTTTCAGTTAATTCTAATAGTCATGCTTTTTCCATCATAAAGCTCAACACTACACCGTATTCTAGAATTTTCTTCCTAATCAGCTAGTTGAATTGGTGAAATTTAAAAAGTTCAAACTTGCAGTGAATTTTCTTATGTTGAACATGCTGACATAAGTCTCTTTTATAGTTACTTGTAGTTTATATATTTCCATTCCTCACTTGGCTATTTTCCACTGTTGTAGCCCTTGGGCCCTTAGCATCCTGATTTTCCAACATGGGTTGTAGTTAAGTGAGTAATGATAATAATAATGACCTTTGCCCTTTCAGGCCTATCTAGAAATGGAAATACTAACGTAACTTTTGCTATGTTTGTCCATACTGTATATCAGTTAAAGTAGCTCCAAGCGGTTTTAAACCTAATCCCAGATAACTGCAGAGTTTGGAGAGGAAGTGTACAGCTGAGCCATACCTGCCATTTTCCTCGTATCACACTAAATATGGTGCCCGCCTTTGGAAGGAGCAAGTGTCCTTGTGACTACCACAGAGTGGCGACTTTTTCCTGCTCTTAAAATATTTTATTTTTCCTTGATTCCTTTCCTCACGGGGCTATTTTCCCTGTAGGGGCCCCAGGGCTTATAGCATCCTGCTTTTCCACAAGGGTTGTAGCTTAACAAGTAACAATAATAATCATCATCATAACTATCTAGAACCAAAAGTAGCTTATCTAGAATTGCCCTACTTTACTGCAACCATCAGTACCCCCTCAGTAGTGTTGATGAACGACAGCATGACTTCAGAGAAGTATGTTTACAAACAAGGAGAGACAGTTACGCCTCCTTTGCTACTAGTCGATGTGAATGTCATTCACCTCTCAGCCTTCTACATCCCAGTGAAATAGGTGTGATAGGAGTAGTAGACAATCAGTCAACTAGGATGATAATTGCTTCTCTTTTGTCTTTTGAATTGTTGAGGTCTGAGAAATCCCATCATTTGGGGTTCCTCAATTATAAATAGGTTTGATGATTATTTGAATCTAAAATTGGCAGCACATTATTCTCCAGTTCTGTTCCAGATGCTCTGGCCATCTCTCCTGGGAGGGGATGGAGGTTTTAAGACTTTCCCCACTTCTGATTAATCTATCAGGTTGTAAAAAGGTCTGAATGCTACCAGACCTACTGGTAAGAATAGTTTTGGGTGGAGTGGTACCTTAACTTTATAGATCTAATCATGGAAGTTCCAAGGAGCTTCCAGATTTGCCAATTGTGCTGCAATAACTGCACTTGATTAAGTTCCACTTCGCTGTTTTGTAAATACTGTATCTCCACAGTTAAAGTTTACCTACCACCTCTGGAAGAGGGACTTCGAGGCCGCTCCGAAGTAACTGAGATCCCTGTCACTGGTGTCATCTACAGAACACTGCGTCATTCTAGACCACTATTCTTGATGTTTATGAAAGCATGTTTATCTTTGAGAAAAGCATCTGATGGGGCCCCTCCCGAGGCATATATACACGGTAATGCAGCAACTATGGCTTCAGCAACTACCATAATGGCACCTCTTACTCCCCCCAACAAGGCTTCAGATTGAGACCTACTACTAAAGACAGTCTTCCTTTTAGCTGTAGCCTCATCAAAAAGAGTGAGCAAACTTCATGACCTATCTTTTTTTTCACACCCTAGAGGGTGGAAAGATCTGTCATCTATTTTTGTTACAGAATTTGTAGCCAAGATCCAAAATCTTTCTAATAATGATACCAGATTTCACTCCTCTACAGTACTGTCATTTAAGGAGGTAACTGATGATTCGCAGTTTACTTTTTCCTGTAAGGCCAGTTTACTTATACCTAAAGAGAATGCTCCCTGCCACCTGTCCTTCCATATCTTTGTTTGTTAGCACAATTCAAAACAAGAAAGGTGGGTCCAAGATCACAATCTCCTTCTGGTCACGGGGCTGTGATTATGAGAGTTTATATCTTTTGTAAAAGCCCATGACATTCTTGGTCTTTCCTCAACCTTAGCGTTATGCAATAACCATTCAGTTAGACATGGAGAGAGAGGCTGTTTGGAGAGCCTTCAAACCCTCGGGTTACCTAGCCCCCTCCCGGGGCTCACAATATTCGTGCGCTTGCTGCGACCATAGCTTCCTACAAGATCCAAAATCCACCTTTTTGTGTCAACTGACCTGACTTTCATCACTTGAGAAGGGACTGAATTACTACTATGCCCTGTTACGGCAGTCTATCTCTATTTGATAAAGACTGAACCTTGTCGAACCCAGTGTCTCCAACTTATTTGTCAACAATGGGTAAAAGAAAAAGAGTAACCAAAAATACAGTTTCTCTTTGACTACAAAAGACTATTATGAAGCCTCCATCCCTTTGGAGCACTTCTCCCAGGCCTCATAATATCTGTGGTCTTGCTGCAAAGATTCTTTTCACTAAAACCACTGGATATCGTTGGTACTTTTGGCAGGACCTTGGAAGAGGAAAACTACCTTTCTTATTTGATAAATGGTGCATACAAGATCCTAGACACCTGCTCTCTAGGCCTTGTAGTGGTTGTCGCCCAATATTTGGTGTAGAAGCTATGCTTCAGCAGTAATGTTATCATAGTGTCAACTCATCAGTTACTTATTAATACCTGATGTGTGAGCTGAATTTAAGTAACCTTTTGCCCCATCCTAACTTGCAGCTCTGGTAGTATCAGTAGCTCTTTGAATCATGGGGATACTTGAGTGTGGTGAAAGGGTTTGTGTATCGCCATGATCAGCAAAACTGTACTAGTCAAGGACACTATACTAAGTTGGTTTGCTGGTACTGTAAATACTTAGACTGTGTCGTTTGGACCTCGTACCAGAAAGTATTTATGTATTTATGGTGGGGATACCTGAATGTGTTAGCCTTGTTGAAGTAAGTCTGATAATTACACAGCACTCACATGCCATTGATCATTGTGAAGGTTGGAAGGTTTCCTTCTCTATATGCCTCACAGTTTGTGATGAGAACAGATGACCTGTCAATATGGGATTTTAGCAGTCGAGACTATCTGCTACTGTCCTGTGAGGGCGTTGAGATGCTAAATCAAAAGAGAATATTTCATAGCTCTGAATCATAAGCTTAAGAGAATTATCTCCAAAATCACTGTTTCCTTCTGGCTTTTAAAAACTATCAGACGTTCATACCACTCTTTGGAGGTGCAAGGCACTGGACCCTCGAGAGTGAGGGCACACAAAGTCCAGAGTATCTAGGTGGGTTCGCCAAGCCAGTTTTGGTCTTAAGAACTTCCCTCTCCTCAGGATAAGTCTCCTATTAAAAATTGATGGTTTGTTACACCTTCGAGTTGCACAGCCCTCTCAACCACCTGCAGACACTAGGTCAAAGTGAAGGCTGAGCTGCCTATCGAGTGGCGGCATACTTTCCATCCAGTAAACGGCTATGTTTACCTTGTTAAAGTTTAACAGCTGCTTAGGTGGGTTGATTCTCATGCTTCTATTAAAAGTGTCAGGCTTTTTTATGGTTAGGAAAAATACAAGTTACCTTAAATTTTTAATCTTTAGCTGCTCATCACTTTTCATTTCTACTTGGTTCTGTCTGACGTTTTACTTGTAATACTGTATTACTTGATATTTTATTGCATGTTCCTGATTTATATTTTTCATAGACTTTTTATTGTTGCTTTTGCATATACTGTATATCGTAATCTCACTGAAAGGCCATTATATTGAATCTAGTTGGTATAGTGTTCTCGTTTCCATTTGAATCATGCCCTCCATGCAGGGTCCTTTGCTGACGTGTCAATTTACAGGTTGGGATAATATTGCAGATTTCAACAATAATTCTTTGGTGCCCTTTATACTAGGTACAGTAAGAATATCTTTTGGAATTTTAATGACAGCATTATAATTTTTTGTGCTACTCAGTCATGAAACATATTTTTAAAACTGCCGTAAAATGCACTATGAAACTGGTGCCCTATTTCCCTCTACTGTCAAATCTTAACAGTTCTCACCTTTTTTCCCAATCTTCTGTCATTCAAGAGATTGATATTGTATAAAGTTTCCCTCAATATTCAAGTTTTAGATGGTTACCGCTTGGGGAGAGGACCTTTCACCCTTTGCCTTATGCTTATCGGATAAGATTGTTCTGAAGGTCCTGCATAGCAACGCTATTTTGGTCATCGCAGTTTCTATGTTTTCTTACTTTCATCATGATCCCTTTCGGGTCTGTGTAAATAGCTGTCCAGTTTCTGTTTTAGCCCAAGAGATGTATAGGGCCGCGTTTTCACGCCACTGTCTTTCCTGTGTCATTTTAAGTGGCTAGTCTCTGCCTCCTCCTTGTGCCTAGAAATGTTGATAGACCTTGTAAGCATGGAATGGGTCTTTTTCCTTTTTTGGAATCAGTATTTAATGGTTTTTGCTCCCAATTTCCTGTTTCTTTTCTTTTTTAAATTGTCTGTCTTGGAAATAATTTTAATTGTTATAATTTTAATTGTTACCTTGGCCAAAAGTTGCAGAATCATAGTACTTCAAACTTTTTTAAATAAAAAACTTTTGAAAAATTCAAGAAAATTTTTAAAACTTTTTAAGTTCTCTCCTAGTTTTGAAAAATTTGTTGTTACAATAACACAGTTACTATTTTTCTTTTCAGTTGTTATTTACCTGAGAAATTACCAGCAAAATTATTGCTTAGGTTTTTAATGTATACATACATGAACCAAGGCACTTCCCCCAATTTTGGGTGTTAGCCGACATCAAACAAATGAACAAAAAGGTGGATGTCTCCTCTTGGTATTGTATTGGAAAATAGCTGTATTGGTTGCTTTGTGGTTCTCTTGTATTGCTATATAATTTGCTGTACCACGTAAGAAAATAGTCATCTTTTGCTGAGTTCTACTGATTAATTAGTGCAATTTGCATAATAATGTCAATATGTAATCTGTCTTTGTACAGTAGTTTGAGATTTTATGATTTTGAGGTGTTGTACTTTCATTTAGCTTATTTACAGTCTTGCTTTAATAGAGAATCAATTTACATCCTTAAGCCAAGTTTATATTTATTATCTATCTTTATTGCTCCCTTTTCTTCGTCATAGAAATATTTACGTAAAATTTCTTTAGGCTAATTATGCTTGTCCACTTTTAAATGGTGCCAAATCTGTTGCCAAAGTCATAACCAATTTTAATCAGGCTAAAATCCAGTAAAATATTTATTGTAAAATTTCTTTAGATTGATTTTGTTTATTCAACTTTGAATGTTGCCAAAGTCAGAAGAGATTTCTTATCAAGATAAAATCCAGTGAAATATTTGTGTAATAGTTCTTAGACTAATTTTGTTTCTATTTTAATTGCCAAAACTTTTGTGTGGATAGATTTATACTTAACTTTATTGGTTAAATATCTGGCTTATGGTAATAACTGCATTGGTTAGAAGGTATCTCGGTTTGCATTTTTATTTCCAAGTGTTTACATTTCATTACAAGACTAATTTGCATCACTGTACACCACGTATCATACATTTGAGTTATTAGACCACATTATTTTAGCAATTCTGGTCAAAGTTTCAGATGTAAAAGCATGTTTTAATTTTTATTATTTGTACAGCTGACTGGAGAGATTAGTTGAAGTCCCACAAAAGTACTTATGAATCCCAAGGATTCTTATGGTCGTCTTTGTGGGTCATTGACTAGATCTCTCAAGTCAGTTGTGCAAAAACCATTTCACATCCAAAACTTTTGACCACAATTGCTAAATTTGGTGGACTATTAACTCAAATGCATGATACATAAGTGTACAGTGATACAAATTATTCTTGTAATGAACCTTTAAACACTCGGAAATAAAAATGCAAAGCGAGATACCTTCTAACCAATGCAGTTGTTACTGTAAGTCAGTTATTTAACCAATAAAGTTGAGTATAAATCTATTAGCACTAAAGTTTTGGCAATTAAAATAGAAATGCAAGATACATATATCATGAAATTTATGTAATATTGTACTAAGTAAAAAACCTTATGCTTATGTTGTAAAAATGAACTTTGAAAGAATCTCCAATTTCTATGTATAAAAAAATTAAGGAAAACAATAAAAGAAAAATTTAGAACAAGAAACTTTTATTTCCCATAAAAATACTAAGGAAAATTATAACAAAATAATAAAAAATTAAAATTTATTTTTTTTTTCCCAACATATTAGTGTCCCCCCCAAATAAGGGGCTGACCTCAGAATTGCATTTCCTGGCAATAGCTGCTTCCCAGCATACCAGAGAACCTTATATAGAAGTCAAAGAGTCCCGTAACGTCTCCTGTGATGAGTACGGTGACATCATTTCATTCCTCTGAATGGAGAAGTTGAAATTGTACGGCAACTCCTTGTTTACTGGAAGCAGACTATCGCTGGTACATCTCCCAGTTGGTTAACATTTAAGGAAATGGGTATCAATTATAACAAATGATGATTAAAGTCTAGGAATATTATAACTAGAAACTGCTTCTGCGGACAATTTTTTATCTTATTGAGAGAACACTTAGAAGCAATTCAAAGTGTTCCAGTATACCACAGTACCAAAAATATCTGAACACAAAATCTTAAAGGAAAAATCTGAAACTCATAACTTATGTTATTAAAGTTCCATTTAGAGTTGGTTGACTTTTAAAATCATGACTTATCTAAAGCAACAAATGGAAGTAAGGTTCTTAATTTCTTGCAGTGATCTAAGAACATATTGGACATTACAGTTTCATATACCATATGAAGAACTTTGCCAATCAAAGGTAATCCTGGTTAACCATACCCAGAGTGTGTAGTTCTAAAAATGAGTACAGTGCTTAGATAATTTTACCATGGACTTAATAGTTAACTCTTTATAAGACACTTCACAGGCAATTCAATTTTGTTAACATATCTTAACACTATAATATACTGCATAGTCTATAATCTAAGTCCAGTTTACAAAACTAGAACCTTCAGAAAGCAGAAATATTAGCCATAACTCTTCCACACATCTTTGGGAGCAAAACTATTTTATTAAGCAGAATATCTTAAACTGCGTAAAAGCAACATTTGTCAAAGTACAAATTAATCTTTAAACACATTTAATGTCTAGCAAATGTCTCCCTGGATTTAAGATTATTTGGATTATATCAAAGTATTTCTATTACTTTTCAAGCGGATATATATCTTTAATTTGGTCAGAATAAGAACAATTTCAGCTGTTATCTTAATTAAACTTGAGTTGTTGGTAATGTAACATTTAAAACCCCCAAAGAAACTTTAATATTTAAACTTGTATCTTACGTTATAACTGACATTAAAGTATAAACTTATCAATGCCATCATTTATTAAATGCAAAGAAACAAGACTAAAAAATTCCCATTGAAACCCCTTAATGTGAACGAATTATCATTAAAGTTCAGACATTTATAGTTCCCTTTTATGTCTCAAGTCACCACTGAGGACAGGAGTCATCATTTCAAATACAGTCCAATATACCTGGATGAAAAAGCTTTATAGAAAGCAACAAGACCAAATACACGACCAAGGTAAAATTCGTGCGATGTTTCTCAAATGCAAAAAAGACTCTGGAAAAGGGGATGACATCAAATGCAGGGTACTACCCCAACACCCCGGCTTCACCCCAGCCAGCTCTGTGCCAGATCGGACTGACGTCGCATTCCCCTGCACCGACGAGTTAGCACAGGCAGCGCACCCTTCAAGGGGGCACTGAAAGACATGGCATTGGTACTAAGGTAAACCTTAAATACCAAAATGCATCTGCCAGTACTTTCCTTGGAGGGTGACTGCCTGACCTTTACATTAAATCTAAATGTTTTTACATAGTCAAGTTATTTCCTGCATATTCTGAACCAAAAGATAAAAATATGGTTGAAATGTGCCCTTCTAAATTGTGGTCTTTCGAGCAAATGGCTGTCTCTAATAAATGTTTGGCCTTAATTTGTCTTATAACATGATTGCTGTCTTCATTTCGAGGGATTTCAATAACCTAGACTCTGTCAAAAGCAAACCCTGATGCACCATCAATTTTGAAAAACAGACTAAGTTGCTCCAACAAACAAGAATCTTTCTGATTTGAGTAAACTGTTGGAATCGAAACCAGAATTTTTTCTAGGCTTGTCACAATTAGATAAACTTACACATAAAATGCCAATAACCAAAAGAAAAACCAACAGACTAGTCGATGTGAAATAATATTGCCAGAATAATCAAGAACAGATTTCTTTTTAACATGTGCAACAAAAAGAGGCATCCTCAGCAATTTCCTCTCAAGCAAACTAAAGGGAAAATATAGCTACTCTTATTTCCCCATTGGAGGCCATGTCATTCATACAAAGCAGATGTCAAAGATGATTAGGTTATAATACAAATACCTTTCTTAAATTGAGGATAAATGTACTAGGCTAATCAGAGCTCATTCTGTGTCAACAAAACCTAAGAAACGGTATTCAAACTGAAATTACTGAAATGGTATCATACTGACGTGATACCTCACAGAACATGTAAAACCTCAAGTACTTGGGAATTACTGTCAGAGCAAAAACTGATATCAAATGCACTTCATTGCTCAATGAGAAAGACAATACTTGAGTGGCCATAAAGGAGCTTTCTTAGAAGCAAAATAAATAGAGAAAAGCTAAGTGGAGAACCTCATGAGAATCACTGGAGAACGACACAAGTTTATCACTTGCCAATAAGCGTGAGACCCGTGAAATTCAAATGGAAGACTAAGAAGTTCACGAAACTCATCCAGGCAATTTTCTATCTAAGAATCATTGCACTGAAATGCACTAGCTATGCTACTGGAAACTCATGAACTATACAAATTTCTATGACCACTGGATCAGCTCCTCAAACAGCTGAACTAGAGTACTTTACTCTAAGGATACAATAAGTTTCTTCCTCAAAGAAATAAAGAGAACAAGGGCATTATCAATATATTTGGGATCAATTTCTGCTAAAGCAATTGCTTGGATCATTGTTAATCATTTTCCTACAATGACAATGATTAAACAATCCACACGAGGCAAATAAAGCTATTCACAATGTCTACAAAACCCAGTTAAAGACAGCATACAATGACATGTACTTTGGATTTAGACAATCAACACCAAGAAAATGAAAGCACAATGGGATTCCAACACTTAAGAAATCCTGACCTCAACTGAGCAGGGACTAACATCATAGTCAACCCTAATTGGATATTACAAATCCAGATTCAAATCTAAGACTTGTAATAATAAAAAAGCAAAATTGCGATCATTTAGAGAAGGGTAAATCCTTAGACCACATTTCATAAGAAGGGACATTCCAAGTGAGTTAGCTTGCTTGCAAAAAATGCTTGTTGAACTTGGAAACAATAAGTATGTCATAGAGTGCAGAACACTACCTCCGCCAGACCTCAAAGTTCCATCTTATCACAGCTATGATCCAAAACAAAGCGCACAGTGAAAAGGACAATGTTCTACACCATCTTACACTCCCAACAAGGATTGAGAAATAATTTTTTTTATTATATGCCTTTGGTGTTTAGTGAGACAAAATAATTTTTGTTTGTCCTTTCTAGAATACAAAACCTGAACTGGAACATACTGTTATAAATTCTCCACCACTGAGCATTGGTATGTACAATGGAGTTGGTGATTTCAATGTATTTCCCTCTAAAATAACATGAGTATGAAAGTACTAAGTGCTTGAGGAGAAATTTCCTAAACTCCACAATATGCCAGCTGTCAAAAGACATCAAAGTCCATCTCAATTACTAGCAAACTGCACTTATATACAAAGTGATGAAAGATTTCAAAATCCAAAGCAATAGCAAATGACAGTTGTACACTAAGTACAGCAGAAATGCTGATGTAAATTTCTTGAACAAATAGTGTACTAGTAAAAATAAGGGTGACCAGGATACTGAAAATAGCTAGTGACACCAACAATCAAAGGACTGGACAGTGCTACACTGATTCAGATCAACAAAAGGGAAGATCTAATGATATCCGCAGTAAGCAATATGAAGTAGAGGATAAAAGACAATGAGCCAAACAAATAATTAACAGTCTCCTTGTGCACATAAGTCAGCTATGGAACTCAAAAGAGAAATATGGATCAACACTCACTGTATCAATAGCTGTTCATAAAAGCATTGATACAGGTATAATAATTCCATAAAAGCACTATGGAACTGAATTCCTTCCTTAAAATGATTGCACAAGGGAAATGTTGCAAACCAAAAAAGGAAAATGACTACTGCCTCTTACTGATAGCTGAAGATGAAAGTCCACATATCTCAGGACAAGCTAATAAAATAAAATGCTGAAAGTACAGTAATCAATTGCCTTTGTGCTATGTTGCATTCTGAGTTGCACTGAAAGCAGTATTCTTTTCATCAAGATACTGAACACAACAGAATAGATAATTTCTTTGACTTCTTTAATGGAGAAACTTCCTCCCAAGGAAATATGAAAATAATTACAAAAAGAGCAATAATAAAGAACTGTTTTCACCAAGTCTCTAAAACAGTACAATCTCAGGAAAAACTGAAAGGTCTCAGGAGAATATCCTCACTACAACAAAAGTAGCCCAATATTTAGGCATGCAGCTAAAGAGAATAGGGCTCAAAACAAATACTGACAGAAAGAGCAACGTACAAAGAAAAATATACATCAAAATTAGCTATCGAATGCATCATCCGAACAAAGATCAACGAGAAACAATTGACTCAAAACAGTTGAAATGAACAATTAAAGAAGAGCTTCAAAATACCATGATACCTAGACCAAGTATCATACTCACAGAAGCTGTTTTTATTAGAGAGCAAACAGGATGCATTTAGCTTCTTATTCCATGTAAACTTATGTCATTCTTGGGAAAACTGAATCTTTTAGATCCTCAGGAAAAGATACTCGAATCAGACTTAAAATTGCAATAAGCATACGTATTCCTTAGGGAAGATAGAATGAAATCTATAATAGATTTATCAAAAGCAAGCGTCAAACCAACCTTTTGAATAAGGAAAAGTTAATCTACAAGTTTTTGTGCAAAAGAAGCTCAATTTTGGCCGTATTTAAATCCATCAGAAAAAAAATCAACATATCACACAAGACCTGAGTGGAATAGATTTTGGACAAGCATTAATTAAATTCTTTGAGCCAGGAAGAAAGTAATCTCGAAACATCCTCAGACTGGGAAAAAAATCTAGAATGAATTCAATTGCTTGAGTATAACATTGGAAAAGGATTGACAATGACAAGTATTTTTTAAATCTTTCATCCAAAAAGAAAAATACAGAATATTTCTGGATCACCAAAGACAATATGGCTTCAAATGAGCTTCTGAACAGTTAAATTAATTAATTAGAATTTCCATGGCAGAACTCAGATTCAATGTGAAAATCTAAACTATAAAGTATTTCCCAAAGCAGTTATCTAAAAGATCTCAATGGAGAAATAAACTTAGCAGTCTACAACTAGAGACTTTCAGCCAATAATATAACTCTAAAATGTGTACAGTAACTTCTCCAATGTCATTCAGTACTGAGCTTTCAATGTGTCTCAGCTTAACTGAAACCTTGGATGTACTGTAGCCAATATGAAAAAGCTTCATCCGGAAAAATCTTGTAGACTAAAAACAAAACTCAACAAAATTCCTTACATTTAAAAAAGAAAATTGTCTCGAGCTCTGATAATTTTTAAAACGAACAGTCAAATTATTCATTACTCTTCCCTAATGCAAACTATCTCCTGATATGTACTGCACATTAGTTCAAGTACTGTATAACACATCTAAAATCTCTCAAAGAAAGTAGAAATCTTAAATTTCTCGATCAAAGACTTTTGAACAGCTTATGGTGGAGATGAAATCTTTAGTCAAAACAAGATGTTACTGTGGTTTTTGTAACAAAGTTGACAGATGACTTCTGCAAGTTTCAAGATTGCTTATAAACAGCAGAGGCAAGGGACAGTAACAATGCCCTTGAGACTGACAACATATACATATGGTCATCAGCCAAGGCCACTCTCCATGCAAGCTAAGACCAGTGAGGGCTACCTAATTGCTGCTGATGACTCAGTAGGTAGACCTATAGGCTCCCACCAAGCTTCAGTGGGTCTCAAACCTTAGTCCGAACATTTACGATTCCCGGATATTGACACAGTATTTCTATTTCATAGAAATATTCTAATGACTTTTCTTGCAATAATATGTTCATTGAAATTGGACTTCATTTTAAAATGCAATAGTTTTCAAACATGAAAATCCAGGTAAAACCTATTACTGTAAGTGTGCATCACAGGATAACAAGAAAGTAATGAATATCCATCATCAAGTTTCATGCAATATTCCTAAATAAAAACTTTCAGCATCAAGCTTTCAGTTTTGACAAACTCTCTGTACAGTACATTCTTTTTTCATAAAACAATAAGTTTTTATGATTTTTGTGTACATGATTTTTTTTATATGAAATATGAGAAAGTAAGAGTATGAAACTAATCTTTGTTTGACACATTTAGCAAAGTCTGTTAACCATCAACTTTCTCAGCTTAGAAACCAGCTGAAATGTGTAAAGCGATTACAAAGATTTCCACTAAAATAGTGTAAGAAACAATGAGATTATCTAACATGCTTCATGATAACAGTTTGAACAGTTTTCGTTCAAATATCTTGACCTTCCAGGACTCCAAAGTCTAACTATCTACCATGTCACTTCAATCTATTTTAGAAGGTAGCCGACACAAAATAGAAACAAAAAAGGATTTTTTTCTCATCATTCCTCTTTGCCCGACGAGGCACTCAGCCGAGTTTGGTTGGTACTACTAGGGTGCCATAGCCCTGTTTTCCACCACAAATGAAGCTTCATATGCTGACTCACCTACTGCCACTACCTCAGTGGTCACCAAGAGGACCCAAGGTAGCACAACAAAGGAACAGTAGATTCTCCAAAAACACCAGTGCTTAATCAAGAAAGGCAATTGTCAATCTTAATAGATTTGGTGTAACAAAATCTACATAAAATGATAGCTTTACAGATCTAAGCTTCAAATATAAGTGTGCGCTTTGACCAATACTGAAGTAGAGCCAAACAGGACCACGTAAAGCCAAAGAATATTGAAGACCAAAATAAAAAAGAAGCTATGCCTTCTGCCTGTGATTCAAGCCTAAAATTACGAATGAGAGACACATCCAAATCAAGTCCTGTTAACAAAATAGCTCAATACAGTATGTATTAATGACCACAGCATATCAAGTATGCATGACATAGTTGGCAATATATTAGGGCAATGTTCAACTCTCTAGAACACAACTAAACTTGTTCTACTAAATACGATCACTTTGGCACAGGAATCTGACAAGGCCATTAGCTCTATCTTTTGGTACAGGGAATAACAAAATATGTAAAGATTTAAATAATGATAGGTTACCGCACCATATTTGGGCCAAAAATGACGCAGCAATGTGCATGTTGCACTTCTCCTCGGTCAACGAAGCATTCGAGAAACATAACACGCATCTAATCTTGGAACATGTAAAAGGTGATGCCGGTCCCCTCTCTAAAAAGCTATTGGCATCCCGAATATAAAGAAAAATACTGAAACTCTGCCAAGTCCATCATGGGACAAGTTACAAATGAAACTAAAAAAGCCCAACAATGAATGACTGCATTCACATTCAGTGACATTTAATGATTATAAAGATGAAAAGATTTAATTACAATTTACTTTACTACTAACCTCACACAAAAGAAATCTAACACTCCCAGCTTCTAAAGACTAATTAAGTTTACACTAAATTGTTCTTCTTCAAATCAAATTATTAGATATAAATTTCAAGACATAGAGATATATTCCCATATAATCTAAGATGTAATCATAAATACAAGGGCAGACAATTACCAGAAAATATCATAATTAAAATTAATAAAATTTTGGCAAATTATGCATCCAACACAGCAGAAAGTATTCTGTTTTACAAATTTTTTACTTTCAAAGCCTGTGTAAGATCTACGACTTTTTCTTAAGCTTTCTGAGGATTTTATTCTTATAAAATTGACTTATCAAGTAATACAGTTACTATAAGAATTACGTTACACAAAACTGAATGGCCTGTATAAAATATCTGAAGAAGACGAAACTTTTCACACCCAGGGTAAAATCATCTAACAACTGCACTCATGTTTGGAACAATACTCCAGGTACAGAAATCTTTTCCATCAGCTATAATGGAATTAGGAATCATTTTGAATGGCAAATCTATGTTCAATTGGAACATCAAACTGTAGTGTCCAAAGTCATCTTAGGTCACTTTAAGAACTCGAAAACTTTAAATTCATTTGTTCTTTAGTCATAATTCTAAAAGAAAACTGATTGGAACTTTAAAAATCAGATTATTCATTAAGCTACAATGAATCAGGATTTTTCTTAAGAACTCTAGTGACAGGCTATTTTTGGTTCTGTGGCATACAGTAACTCCCTCAATAAGATGAAAAAATTATGACAGCAGTTTCATATTTCTAGACTAAAATATCAAATGTTCAAGATACCTATTTAGTAAACTTTAACCGACTGGAAGATAATAACCCAGTGACACACTGCTTCCAGTAAACAAGAAGTTGTCATACAATTTCAAGCCTCACCATTGAGAATACGTCACCAAACTCATCACAGGAGACAGGGACTGTTGTAGCTTCTATATACGGCTTCTGGTGGCAAGGAGGCAGGGCCACTGCACTTATGAAATCAGCCCCTGTTGATGGGCCTAAAGGTCTTTATTACAGTATCTCAGAATAGTATACAGTACAATCTACACCTGGAAGAGATTAAAGAATACAGTATTGTCACAAGGTTACAGAATACAATTAATGTTTCAACGTTACAAGACGGACTTCGTTTTGACATAGGTCTGGATATATGAGGAATCCTACTTATGATAATTAACTCAACACAAAAATAAGGAAAAAATACAATAATTTAACTATTAATACATTGTTCCCTTGCCTAAATTTCAGAACAGTTATCAAGTTAAAAACATTTTAAAACTATTAAATATTGTTACTCCGTAATGCCTTCTTAATTACATAACCTGCTTTATTATCTCCTCAACTAGATACTGTCAATCTATCTAAGGTTTGACTCACGATACAGTATCTACTTAGAAAACAAAGTTCAATTTCTTTTGATCTCATTACCTGCATCTCGCTAAAAGAAATGGGCTTAAAATCCCTTATAAACTCTCAAAAATAGATTTACCTATAATCACTTCTAACTTGCAAATTATTTTGTTTATTTCTAACCACCATAATATCAATGGCTGTAAATATTTGCTCGGGAATTTCAAACTTATATGCAACCAAGCTACCTGAATAAATCCCAAAATTATTAACCTAATGCATTACAAATGCAATTAAACTTTTAAAAATAAGAATAAAAATACTTATTCTGCAAGTAATAACAACTCAACCCTGCCCTTGATCTTAACTAACACAGCAATGGTACTTCCTCAACTGTATTCAGAAAGCCCTTTGAAGCTGGAATATCATATCCAGACTTATGTCAAAAGAAGTTTTACAAAACTTTTCATAAACATAGAAGTTCTCCTTAACAGTACTTCAATCACAGTTAGTACAAGATTTAACCTCTAACACGAACTAAGTTGTATCATACTGCAGTAGTGGCCAAGGCTATCTAATTCAAAAATATGAATTACAATTATACAGAAAATATATTCACGCTTTACAAAATAAGTGTTATCTATTAAACATTCTCGTGAAGTCCTAAGATTATTATAAGAACATCTTCAATACTTAATCTTGTGTATATGCAAAAGAATGTTAAAGGTCATTAAAATCTAAACTTAACTTTTAAATATTTAACTTAGCCGGTGAATATATAATAGCTGCTGCTCCAGCGGCTCGACAGAAAACACACACAAAAACTCGCGAGCGATCGCTATGAAGGCTGCGGGTGTGCCCACCAGCGCCAACTATCGGCCAGATACCGCATATACATGTAAACAGACCCAATTTTTTCTCTGTCGGCCTTAACGACAAGACGTATCAATACTCGCTGTATAACCTGGAGTTTTCTCAACATATTTGGTGAAGTACTTCCTTTTGGTTTGAGCTTTCGCAGTGCAGGTGTTTTATCTTCAACTTAAATCTTGAACTCGTTTTTGGATAGATTTAATTTTTGATGACTTTGGATTGTTTTTTGGACTTTCTTTGACTTTTAAATGGCCGACCCTTCCCTTAGTACGGAAGTGTGTTTTAGGCTTTTAGCAATTATCTTATCACGTTATGAATTAATTATAGATTTTCCTCTATATATTTTATTTTTGGGCTCAAGCCATGGCGTCCTGATGGAAGGTTCCTTTTTGGTAGCTTCCTTGGGTAAATAACTACTAAGATATTCCCAGAGAATTTAACCACAGGTTATCACAGAATTCTAACTTCTGGAGCGAGTATCCTAAAGGTTTCCCTTTTAAGACATCGTATATCAACAGGGGACGCATGTATTAACGCGCCACATAGCTATCCACACCCCGAACAGAGTTAATGCTTCGGTGTGTAAGGGCTGAGAATAGCTGGGAGCCGTTCCATAGCTAATCTCATTCGTGGCTACTACTGATACTCGAGACGTAAACAAACGGGCGCCATTGCTTAAATGACGTCACGTCCGTCTTTATCCATCCTTTGTTCAGTAGCTCGCCCTACTTAGACGGATTTTCCCTGTGCTTCACTTATCGCTTTGCATCTACGTAATGTCGCTACCTTCAGCCTCGCCTTCTTCTGGAAAGTTGAGTACAAGGTTCCAGTATTGTTTAGTTAAGCTCTGACCGTAAAGTAAATATTACTTTCCGAGATAATTGCTGTTTTGTGGCAGAGCTGTGCCTCTACCGGACCCGCCATTTTATGGCATCGTTGTTGTTATGCATGCCTTATTTAGTTAGCCACAACAACGCTTCCGGCCTTATTTACTAATCGATTACATTAGTTTATTTAGTCTTCATAGCTAGGAACTTTTAGATCGTGTTTCGACGCTTTTTATCGGTCATCGATTGACCTCATACCAGTCGGCTACTATAGCCCCCAGGCCAGAGCGCCTGTATATAAGTGTTCATGCATGATTTTATTAGTGATCCTAGGCTAAGTTATGAAGATAGTGGCATTATTTTACAATACTTTCGACCGTGATGCAAGTGTTTTTTCGCCTTCAGGGACCATATAGGGGATAGGTTAGTTAGTGTCCCTTCCTAACCTAACCTACTTGTAGGACCCCTATATGCTTCCTTCATCCCCTGCCTTGGCACTCCCTCTGTTTAGCCTTGATTCCCTTTCTGAGTAAGGGGATCAAGTGTCTAATGGAGTATTCATCGCCTCTCAGTCCTCCCTAAGGGAATGAACCCCCCTTAGGGTTGCGTCCGAGAGTGAGGTTAGGCTAGCCCTTCCTCTATGGCTAGGAATAGTCTATGACTGTCCTGCCATAGCGATATGTCTTCTATCCTTCCTAGTTCAGGGCTCCTAGCCCTGTTCTAGGTTAGGTTTTGGAAGGTTACTCTGTCCCCTGCTGAAACTGTACCCATGCACCGTTTCAGCCTGGCGGCCTTATCTTAGGTTAGGGAGTGTCCTCCCTTTCCCTAGTGGCCTCTCTGGTACAGAACCCCTTCCTTGGAAGACTCTTCTCTTCTCCCCTCCCCACCTATCTCTTGTATAGCCTAGCCTACACTTAGGTTAGTCTATACCCATCTGTCCCGTCCTACAACTCCTCCTTAGGGCGGAGTGATAGGGCTACCTTGAGCTTCCTTGTGCAGTCCGCTCTGGTACATATACCCTTCATAGTGTCCTATGGGGTTAGCCACTGGATGCGTTCTGCATGTGGAGGTCTCTCCCCTCTTGGGTGTCCCCTAGCCCTCCCTTGGGCTACCCTAGCTCCCGGTCCTCTGCGACCCCGGCTCCTGGGTGATAGAGCCTGCCTCTATCATGGGTACACCCTCTCAGGGGGGGATGTCTGGATTCCATGACTGGACTTCTTACATCCCTCCCCCTGTCTCTCTCACTATCCGGGTGCCGGTCCCTTGCCGCCTCCACTGTCGGCGATACCTGCCTCCTACCTTGGTGACTCTCCCCTACCCTCATGCCGCCAGCCCCTCCGCTTGCCGGGGGACTGTCGACCGCCGACGGCCTTCCTCCTTCCTCCTAGCTTCACCGTCCGCCTGCCGGTCGGCCACCGGGGTTCCGGCATTCACTGCCGGCAACCTGGTTCAGCTATAACCATCCTTATCCCAGTCACCAATCCGGCATCCTCCGACCGCCGGAGCCGCCGCTCCTCTGCCGGCGTTCCGCCGTTGTGCCGGCGGCCGCCACCCTGGCTTTACTCTTGACTTACATTTTGTCTGTCCTAATGCCAGAAACTCTGCTGGAGCGGCCTCCGGCGTGCCGGAACCTCCCGGAGGCGTAAAGGATACTTGCACCCCCTTCTCCTAGCTATCACTTGTATACTGATAGCCCTACACTGCAAACAGATAGCCTGTTTACACTCTTTAGATCAGTGCCTTGGTACTGTTCTATTAGTAATCATGCTGTTCCTTTGCATTCTTCAATATTCCAGCATGCTGCGTGCATCTTAGCGCGGCTGGTTGCCGGAAGCAGTTACCCTAAGGGACCTGTTAGCTCCCTAAATTGGGACCGAGTGATCTCAGTCCCAAACTTATCCTTGGTTTTCCATGGAATTCCATTGCCCTGTGGAATTTCAGGGAATACTATCCTGTGCCTTCGGCCATCTCGGATTACCCAGGGATAAAGCTTGCGGTAGCCAGACGGGCGAGATGCATGGAGTATGTTTTCTTTACTACTTCAATCTCTATGCATCACACCCTTTCTTTAAGTTAATATTAATGATTAATCTTAACTTAGCTTAAGAACCATTCTTATGACTCCCCCATACTCATTTTCTCTTTCTTCCACAGGAGGAGCAGATGAAGTGTGACTTCGACTTCTGCGCTGTGAAACGCCCGCACTTCTACGGGCATACGGCTTGCAGGACTCACGCCCCTTGTGCTAACAAGAAAGGGGATCTGAAATTCTGGGACCCACTGAATTGTACGGTCTGCCAGGCTCAACTAGTTGATGCCTTCCATAACCCTCCCTCAGCGGAGGTCAGGGACACTTCTCGGGAGAAGTTACGCAAGTGGGTGCGTGGCTTCCAGAAGAATGCCACCGGACCGTACCTGGCCACTGAAGAAATGAGGTCACTCTTGTTCCCTAAGGCCTCCCCTGATTCAGTGGTACCCAAGGATGTGATTCCCACTGTCCAAATTACAGTGGAACCTGATGTTGTCATGGCTCAGTCCATGCACGAGTGCCGCCTGGATTCTGAAGACGACGAACATATGTCGGATGTCTCGGAAGACACGGAGAAGACTCTTATGGCTCAAGGAGCTGAAGATGACGAAGACCAGGTGGAATACGCCGAGTCGGAGCAAGAGGTCGCTCTTCCTTCCATCTCCGCTCCTACTCCTACACCGACGGAAGTATCTATCCCGTCTACCTCCACGACCCCGGATCCCTCTTCTTCCACTCAAGAAATGATCCGGTTGATCAGAGCCGTCATGGACGACAGGTTAAAGGAGAATCAGGAGTTCATCAGGTCCATGATGGGATCCAGAGAACTGAAGAGGATTTCGGTTAAGGATCTCCCCGCTTGCTCACATGCCAACCCGTGGAGGTATGCTGAGCATATGGTTATCGCGACCGGCAGGATCTTTATCAGCAACAAGATCGGCACGGTCCCTTTGGAAGACGTGGAGTTCTTCCCAAACTTTGAGGCCTACCCGGACTGTTACATCCGACTTCGTTCTGAACCTGCCTCTAAGGATGAGACCGAACCGAAGGAAGAGATAGTGTTCGATCTCGCGAAGGCCCAGGCTATGCTAGCCAACACATTCAAGAGTAGGGGTTTTACCTGCTCTAAGCTTCCGGCCCTGAGCAAGAAGCACCCTATTTATGTCGCACCTGAAAATGCGGTACTTCCATTCTTGGAAAAGGCCTTCACTGCGTGCCTTAAAGCTGTGGAAGAGGGGAAAGCCTGCCCTGCACTGGAGGAGTGCAGACCCTTCTCCATAGTCACTCCCCCTGACGCTCGACACTGGAAGGATATCCAGCATACTTTCGTCGTGGGAAAGCTAGATCCTGACGTCGCCGGACGTCAGTTTAACGAAGACCTCCCTAAGCTCAACGATCACCTCCTTCGTCGGGAATAAGATACGAAGGAGAGGCTCGCAGCATCTATGTCTCACCAAGTCCAACTTGAAATTATGGCCTGTGACACCAGAGTACCAGACCACTACATGGTACTCTCCAAATCCCACATGACAACCGTGATGAAGGACTTATACCACTTCATGAAGGCTCGGAGAGCCTGTAGTGAATTCGTGTTCGCAGGTGCCACTGTGAAACACGAACCCCGGAGGCTGATCTCCTCCAACATCTGGGGTAAACACCTCTTTCCTTCTGACCTTGTGAAGGAAATCACCGACAAAGCCGCCACGGAGAATAGGAACCTTCTCCACAAGTGGGGCATGTCAAGAAAAAGGAAACCCTCTCAGGACGACGGACCTCAACCTAAGAGGAAATCCCTAAAACAGAAACCCCAGCAACGTCAACAAAGACGTCAGTTTCCGGGACCCGCTACCTCCCAAGTGGCAGCTCAGCCACAACAGACCTTTCAATTGGTCACCCAACCAGTGTTGTCACAGTCACCGGTCTTCACCCCTGCTTTCGAGCAACAGACAACTACCTTTCGTCCCAAAGGTAGAGGCTCAAACAGAGGTGCAAGCAGAGACGCATCTCGCCGTCCCTCCAGAGGCAGAGGAGGAAAGGGAGCTAGCGGCCGAGGCAGCAAGCCCTCGGGACACCAGAAGCAATGAAGTGGTTCCGGTGGGAGGAAGACTCCGCCAATTCCAGGATCGTTGGACCTTCGATCCCTGGGCACACAGCATCGTCAAGAAGGGTCTAGGCTGGAGTTGGACTCAACCACCCCCAACCTTCCAGCAATTCTTCCAACAATCAACCCCCCTTCTGGAAGAATATGTCCTAGATCTCTTGAACAAGAAGGTGATAAGGAAGGTAAAGTCCACCAGGTTCCAAGGGAGACTGTTTTGTGTCCCCAAGAAAGACTCCGACAAACTCAGAGTCATTCTGGACTTATCCCCCCTCAACAAGTTCATAGCGAACGACAAGTTCAAGATGCTGACTCTTCAACAAATAAGGACCCTTCTGCCTCGAGGTTCCTACACGGTCTCCATAGACCTGGCGGATGCCTACTGGCACGTTCCAATGAACCATCACGCTTCCTCCTACCTAGGATTTCGACTCCAAAGGAAAAGCTACGCCTTCCGGGCCATGCCCTTCGACCTCAACGTGGCCCCTCGGATCTTCACAAAGCTGGCGGACGCCATAGTACAACAGCTCCGCCTCCGAAACGTCCAGGTGATGGCCTACCTCGACGACTGGCTAGTCTGGGCTCCATCGCCCGAAGATTGTGTAAAATCTTGCAACAAAGTCACCCAGTACCTAGAACACCTGGGATTCAAGATCAACGAGAAGAAATCTCGCCACTCTCCAGCTCAGAAGTTCCAGTGGTTGGGAATCCAATGGAACCTTCAGTCACACCGCCTTTCCATCCCCCAGAAGAAAAGGAAGGAAATAGCAGGGTCTGTCAAGCGACTGCTGAAATCCAAACGAATTTCAAGACGCCAGCAGGAACGAGTTCTAGGCTCTCTACAGTTCGCCTCAGTAACAAACCCAGTGCTTCGTGCACAGCTAAAGGATGCCGCGGGAGTCTGGAGACGTTCTGCATCCATCGCTCGAAGAGACCTCAAGAGACGGCTTCCAAACAGACTTCGACTTCTCCTAAAGCCGTGGTCAGAAGCAAAGGCCCTGAAAAGGTCCATTCCTCTCCAACACCCTCCTCCATCACTCAACATCCACACGGACGCTTCGCTGGAGGGTTGGGGAGGTCACTCCCACCAAAAACAGGCTCAAGGCACCTGGTCTCCCCTGTTCAAGACATTCCATATAAACATCTTGGAGGCCATGGCGGTCCTTCTAACTCTGAAGAAGTTATCCCCGCCGCCCTCGATCCACATTCGTCTAACCCTAGACAACTCGGTGGTAGTTCGTTGTCTCAATTGCCAAGGCTCAAGATCGCCCCAGATAAATCAGGTGCTCCTCCCAATCTTCCGTCTGGCAGAGAAGAAGAAGTGGCACCTGTCTGCAGTTCACCTACAAGGATTCCGCAACGTGACAGCGGATGCTCTATCTCGGACAAACCCGATAGAGTCGGAATGGTCTCTAGACGCAAGATCGTTCTCCTTCATCTCTCACCAAGTCCCAGAACTTCAGATAGATCTCTTTGCAACGAGCGACAACAATCAACTTCCTCGGTATGTGGCCCCGTACGAGGACCCCAAGGCAGAAGCAGTGGATGCCATGTCACTGGACTGGAACAGATGGTCCAAGATCTACCTGTTCCCTCCCACCAACCTTCTGTTGAAAGTCCTCTCCAAACTGAGAACCTTCAAAGAGACAGCGGCCCTAGTGGCTCCCAAGTGGCCCCGGAGCAACTGGTACCCCCTGGTCCTGGAGCTGCAGCCCAAGCTGATCCCTCTCCCGGGCCCAGTTCTCTCCCAACAAGTACAGAAGTCGACTGTCTTCGCTTCATCATCGAAAATCAAGGACCTTCATCTCATGATTTTCTCTCCCTAGCCGCAAAGAAGAGGTTTGGGATCTCGAAGAAAAGTCTGGACTTCCTAGAGGAATACAAGACCGAATCCACAAGACGGCAATACGAATCATCCTGGAGGAAATGGGTCTCCTTCGTCAAGACAAAAAATCCTAAAGAAATCACGATTGATTTCTGCATGTCCTTCTTTATTCACCTTCATGGACAGGGATTAGCAGCCAATACGATTTCAACCTGCAAATCGGCCTTGACCAGACCAATTCTATATGCTTTCCAAATTGATCTGTCCAGCGACATCTTCAACAAACTACCGAAAGCATGTGCTCGCCTACGCCCAGCACCCCCACCGAAACCGATCTCCTGGTCACTAGACAAGGTGCTCCATTTCGCCTCCAACTTGGATAATGATTCATGCCCTCTCAAGGATCTGACTCAGAAAGTTATATTTCTCTTTGCTCTTGCTTCGGGAGCTCGAGTCAGCGAAATAGTGGCATTATCAAGAGAAGACGGACACATCCTGTTTACCGATACAGGAGACGTTACCCTCTCCCCTGATCCGACATTTCTCGCCAAAAATGAATTACCCACCAAAAGATGGGGCCCCTGGAGAATATGCCCCCTGAAGGAAGATGTCTCTCTATGCCCAGTAGAGAACCTCAAGGTCTATCTTCGCAGAACTTCGAACTTTGGTGGAGGCCAACTCTTCAAAGAAGAAACATCGGGCAGCGACCTGTCACTGAAACAATTAAGAGCGAAAATCACCTACTTCATTCGCAGAGCGGATCCTGACAGTACACCCGCTGGTCATGATCCTAGGAAAATTGCATCATCTCTGAATTTCTTTCAGAGTATGGACTTTGAAAGCCTTAAAAACTTCACAGGCTGGAAGTCCTCGCGCGTTTTCTTTAAACATTATGCGAAACAAGTGCACGAAGTCAAACATTTTGTGGTAGCCGCAGGTAGTGTTATGAAACCTGCACCTAACTCTGCGTAGAACAGTGAGTTACTTGGGACTCTAACTCTTCGGGTGCCTATGTTGACCCTCGAGCGATACATAGTGATGTCGAAAACACTTAGTGCTTTTATAACTGTTCTTATCCCAGGTGAAATGTCATAGTTGTCACACAAGTGCCGCATGCCCTGAGCATGATGTGTTTTAATCAAAGACTTGCGTTCCTCGAGAACGAGTGCCTACTAATAAACTTGAAATTCCTTTTCAGATTCAAGAGCAAGTCTTTATTACTATGTACATTATAATTACTGTAAATGAACTTTACTTATTGCTGTAATTTATTTAATTTCTGCATTTGTGAAATAAAATTTCTATTTTATTACCTGTGCGTCTCAATCAGCTCCTACTTACTATGAAATACATACCTGTCATAGTTTTATTATCCCCTTTTCCTTATGGTTATGGAGAAATTAAGATACTAACTCTTAATTTATATTCACTCTGATTATGTAATGTTCCAATACGAATACTTACTCTTCATACCCTGGAGATGAATCACCCTTCTCAACATACAGTGCCCAACCACCACTGGTCTGCTTTTCAGAATGTTCCTATACAAATACCAAACATTCAGCTTCATCTCCAAGTTCTTCAAGTTCTTCTATCGGGATGAATAGCCCTTCAATACCACTTTGACATCGGCATGGCCCGTGGGAACTTCACTGCCAAGGGGGGCAGGATGCTTCTTCCCTACGGTTCTTTACCAAGATTACTATGCTAATTTGTCAATGCCTTGGCACTTACTATTAGGGGAAAATCTACCACGATACATTGATTCTCTGGTATTCTTCCATCAGGACGCCATGGCTTGAGCCCAAAAAACGGATTTTGAGCGAAGCGAAAAATCTATTTTTGGGTGAGATAGCCATGGCGTCCTGATGGACCCTCCCTGCTACTTCGTCCAGTTTTAGGTCCCACCCTGCTCTGCTGTATCATGGTGATGGGCAAGCAACTGGCTTCAGGATAAAGACGGACGTGACGTCATTTAAGCAATGGCGCCCGTTTGTTTACGTCTCAAGTATCAGTAGTAGCCACGAATGAGATTAGCTATGGAACGGCTCCCAGCTATTCTCAGCCCTTACACACCGAAGCATTAACTCTGTTCGGGGTGTGGATAGCTATGTGGCGCGTTAATACATGCGTCCCCTGTTGATATACGATGTCTTAAAAGGGAAACCTTTAGGATACTCGCTCCAGAAGTTAGAATTCTGTGATAACCTGTGGTTAAATTCTCTGGGAATATCTTAGTAGTTATTTACCCAAGGAAGCTACCAAAAAGGAACCTTCCATCAGGACGCCATGGCTATCTCACCCAAAAATAGATTTTTCGCTTCGCTCAAAATCCGTTATCTCAACCGCCTTTATTAGGCCTCTTCGATTAGCTTTCCATTTATAATAAACATCAAGATAAATTTTAATGATTTGTTTATATGCGACCTTTCCTGAGAGTAGGCGGTCCTAACTTGGAAACCGAAGTTAAACAACGTTGAGCCCTTTCAATCGTAAATAACTTTTACAGAGCAAATGATTTAAAACTTATTAAATGAATATTTTTTAGTAGATATTTTATGAAAGATTTTCTTTGAATAGTCTTCGTACTGTTTCAAAGATGAACTAACGTTTAGTTTATTTATTCTACGCAGTTCGCGCTCTATCGTTACGATAGAGAGAGAGAGTATCACGGTTTCACTTTGCAGAAAGAGTAAAACGATTCTGACGTTTTGTTCATTCTTCTTTCAAAGCTTAAATGTTTTAAATACTATTTTAAAGGAACTTTTTAATTGAAAAACCTTTCAGTTTTTTCCTTTGGTCAAATAACCTGTTTATTGACGAAAGGTAAGTGGGCTCTTCTCTTCGGTGCGAAATCACGAGAGAGAGAGAGAGAGAGATAGAGACGGAGAGAGAGAGAGAGGAGAGAGAACGTTCCGATCTTTATTCTCGTCCCAAGCGAGTAACGTTGTTCTCGAGTCAGTTTTTTTTTTTTTACTCTCGTCCCTAGTCTCTGTACGGGGTGAAAGGATAAAACGTTTTTAGTTTTTATTCTCGTCCCAAGGCACTGTACGGTGAGAGATTGAAAACGTAGTTTTGAATGAACTAGTGTTTAGTCTCCTTCCCAGCCACTGATCTTTTTATCTTAAAATATGTTTACTGTTTTTTGCTTGTATTAATGTGCTTACATTATACGACTGATTTCGCAATTATAACCTTTTGATGAGGGTAGAATTGCGTGCTTCAGGTAGAAATCAGTTTTATTCATACCTAATGTGAATTGTTAAAAAATTCGATTTCAGTGAAATAAGTGCAAAACAGAAAATCGTAGTGATAAAGTGATAATTGCGCAAAGTGTTATCAGTGTTGCGACCGAGGGTTCGTCTGTTCGTGCCTGTCGTTCGCCTAGTCCGAGACCTCTTGCAAGCTCCCAAGCCCAGGGGAGAAGTAATGTCGTACGACTTATGGGTTCGAGAGGACTTGATCAGCGAACAGACGTTCCCTCTATGGTTTCAGGCGTGTCTCATCAACACCGCCCCTACCATAAGACGAGCGAGACGATTTTCTCCTCGTCATCCAAAGGCTTTTCGCATAAGAAACCGTGGAACAAGGTTTCGAGGCCCTTTAAGCGAAAGTCAGTCCTTTCAGGACAGGTCCAGCGTCCTGGTTTTAACCATTAGGACAGCTCTGACCCTATGCAGTCATCGGAAGACTGCTCGCCGCCTAAACAAAAGCGTAACACAGGCTCCGAGAGTCTTTTTGTAGGCAAGGTTTTGCAGTCACAGACGTTACCCTTGTCTCTTACCGCAACCATTCCCGTTGATCCTAAATGGGTTGTACGGCAAGACATGCAGAATAAGCTTGCCTCTCTTATGGAGGACTATTCTGCTGAGCAGGTTCACGATGATCCTCGCCGCTTAGCTAATCGAGATCCTGGCCGTCAGCCGCCCAAACGAACCTTTGCTTGTCCTGTTGACGTTGACGTTACAAAGTCACATCAGTCACGTTTTGTAGAGCCTCACTCGATGCAGTCCAGTGTTGACTTTCAGCCGCTTGTGGACGTTCAGCCGCTGCCGCATGCTCTTGTTGACGTTCAGGACGTTCGCCAACCAGCGAAGTTGACTTGTTTTGACGTTGAGCGTCAAGCACCGCAGTCAAGAGTTGTTTTGACTGCTCAGTCTAGGCAGTCAAGGCAGTCTCGAGTTGACGTCGAGCGTCCTCCCGCACCTGTTGGTTGTTGCTGGTCAGTCCTTTAAGCAGTTACATGACATAGCGTCCTTGACTGCTACTGTTGCTCCTTTGCGTGTGGACTCTGCTTGTAAAGCATTGCCACCACGGCAGGTCTCTCCCTTGCTTGAGACTCGGCTATTGTCGGACAAGGTTCCTTCAGATGAGGAAGTTGCTGTTCCCCCTCCTACTGATATTCCCTTGAGGACTCTGTCAGACGGAGAGGAGCCTAAAGCTGCTCAGCCCTCTATGGACTTTAAATAAATCATGCTGATTTTTAAGGATCTTTGTCCGGATCTTTTTGTAACTGCTGCTCCTCGTTCGCCTAAACGTCAGAGTTTACACTAGGCCTAGCTACTTCGAAGCCGTTGTTTTATAAGCTAATGCTCTCTCGCTCTTCTAAGAGAGCTTTACGTTTGCTAAGCGACTGGTTTATCACCAGGAGGAGTTTGGGGGAGACAGCCTTTGCTTTCCCTACTTTTAAGCTGGCTTATAGAGCGAGAGTCTGATATGACACGGGAGAAGTTCTCGGCTTGGGAGTTCCTGCCTCTGCCCAGATAGACTTCTCAAACCTCATACACTCTCCCTGGCGCCTGGCCATGAGACGCTCCAAGATTTTATGGTCGACTTCAGAGCTAGACCATCTCCTGTTAGGAGTTTTTTCGAGCGTTTGAAGTTTTGCTGTACAATTATGTCATGCATAAACAAGGCTTTCAGGGATGGCTCCAATGATCTGACAGCCACGTTCTCTGCAGGAACAAGTCCCTCAGGGATGGCTCCAATGATCTGGCAGCCATGTTCACTGCAGGAGTACGTAAGAGGCAAGTGCGCTCAATGTGTTCATTGTCAAGACAAACATCACGATGAAGTCTACCAGGCTGTCTTGACAGCATTAATGGAAGGCGACTGGATGGTCTCTCTCGAACTTCAGGAGGCATACTTCCACATTCCTATACACCCGGATTCCCAACCGTTTCTGAGGTTTGTTTACAGGAATGTGGGGTACCAGTTTCGAGCCCTGTGCTTTGGCCTCAGTCCTGCTCCTCTCGTGTTTACGAGGCTCATGAGGAATGTGACAAAATCCCTCCATCTATCGGGAATCCGAGCCTCCCTGTACTTGGACGACTGGCTTCTCAGAGCATCGTCGTCCAGTCTTCGCTGTCTGCAGGATCTACATTGGACGTTGAGTCTGGCCAGGGAGTTGGGACTTTTGGTCAACCTAAAAGTCCCAACTGATCCCATCCCAGATTATTCTATATTTGGGGATGGAGATTCGCAGTCCAGTTTTTTTCGGGCTTTTCCGTCTGCCACCGAATAGAACAAGCCCTGCTCGAAGTCCAACTAATGCTGAAAAGAAAACGTTTGTTCAGTCAGGAGTTGGAACAGTCTCGTAGGGACTCTCTCATCCCTGGAGCAGTTTGTCTCACTAGGGAGACTACACCTTCTGCCTCTCCAGTTCCATCTAGCCTCTCACTGGAACTAGGACAAGACGTTAGAGACGGTATCATTCCCAGTCTCCGAACCAGTAAAGGCATGCCTGAAATGGTGGGACAGCAATATCAGTCTGAGAGAGGGACTATCCCTAGCAGTCAAGAACCCAAACCACGTGTTGTTCTCAGACGCGTCGGATTTGAGTTGGGGTGCGACCTTGGACGGTCGGGAATGCTCGGGTCTGTGGACCTCAAGTCAGAAGAGCATGCACATCAACGGCAAGGAGCTATTAGCAGTCCACTTGGCCTTGATGATATTCGAAAGCTTCTTCGAAACTAAGTGGTAGAGGTCAACTCAGACAACACCACAGCTTTGGCATACATCTCCAAGCAAGGAGGCACACACTCCTTCACGCTGCTCGAGATCGCAAGGGACCTTCTCTTATGGTCAAGAAATCGAGGCATCTCCCTGTTGACGAGATTCATCCAGGGGGACTTGAACGTCTTGGCAGACTGTCTCAGTCGGAGGGGTCAGGTGATACTCATGGAATGGACCCTCCACAAGGACGTGGGCAAGAGTCTTTGGGCTACTTGGGGTCAACCCACCATAGACCTCTTTGCCTCCTCGTTGACCAAAAGGTTACCAATCTATTGCTCTCCAGTCCTAGATACAGAAGCAATCCACATAGTCGCGTTTCTACTGGATTGGTCTCTTCTGGACTTATATGCATTCCCACCATTCAAGATAGTCAACAAGGTACTGCAGAAGTTCGCCTCTCACGAAGGGACAAGGTTGACGTTGGTTGCTACCCTCTGGCCCACGAGAGAGTGGTTCACCGAGGTACTTCAATGGCTGGTAGACTTTCCAAGAAGTCTTCCTCTAAGGGTAGATCTGTTATGTCAGCCCCACGTAAAGAATGTCCATCAAAGCCTCCCCGCTCTTCGTCTGACTTCCTTCAGACTATCGAAAGACTCTCAAGAGCTCGAGGCTTTTCGAAGGAGGCAGCCAGTGCGATTGCAAGAGCGAGGAGAGCTTCTACCATTAGAGTATACCAGTCGAAGTGGGAAGTCTTTCGAGACTGGTGCAAGTCAGCATCTGTGTCCTCGTCCAGTACCTCTGTAGCCTAAATCGCAGATTTTCTTTTACATCTGAGAAAGGTTCGCTCCCTTTCAGCTCCCACGATTAAGGGCTACAGGAGTATGTTGGCTTCGGTCTTTCGACATAGAGGCTTAGATCTTTCCAACAATAAAGATCTCCAAGATCTCCTTAAGTCTTTCGAGACCTCTAAGGAACGTCGTTTGGCAACTCCTGGATGGATCTTAGACGTGGTCCTAAGATTCCTCATGTCAGACAGGTTTGAGCCATTACATTCAGCCTCCCTGAAGGATCTCACCCTCAAGACACTTTTCCTAGTGTGCTTGGCTTCGGCTAAAAGGGTCAGTGAACTTCATGCCTTCAGTAAGAACATCGGCTTTTCTACAGAGAAAGCCACTTGTTCACTTCAACTTGGTTTCCTGGCCAAAAATGAACTGCCTTCTCGTCCTTGGCCTAAATCTTTTGATATTCCTTGCTTATCAGAGATCGTAGGCAACGAACTGGAAAGAGTATTATGTCCTGTTAGAGCTCTTAAGTTCTATTTAGCTCGTACTAAGTCATTACGAGGTAAATCTGAGGCATTATGGTGCTCAGTTAAGAAACCATCATTGCCTATGTCAAAGAATGCTTTGTCATATTTTATCAGATTTTTAATACGAGAAGCTCATTCTCACTTGAATGAGAAAGACCGATGTTTGCTTAAGGTTAAGACGCAGGAAGTTAGAGCTATAGCAACCTCCGTGGCCTTCAAGCAAAATAAATCTCTGCAAAGTATTATGGACGCGACTTTTTGGAGAAGCAAGTCAGTGTTCGCGTCATTTTACTTAAAAGATGTCCAGACTCTTTACGAGGACTGCTACACACTGGGTCCATTCGTTGCAGCGAGTGCAGTAGTGGGTGAGGGTTCTACCACTACATTACCCTAATTCCAATATCCTTTTTAATCTGTCTCTTGAAATGTTTTTAATATTGTTTTTTGGGTTGTACGGAAGGCTAAGAAGCCTTTCGCATCCTGGTTGATTTGGCGGGTGGTCAAAGTCATTTCTTGAGAGCGCCCAGATTAGGGGTTTGATGAGGTCCTGTTGTATGGGTTGCAGCCCTTAATACTTCAGCTCCTGGGAGTCTTTCAGCATCCTAAGAGGATCGCTGGGCTTCGTGAGGAAGACAGACTAATAAGGCAGAGTAATCGTCTAAGTCAACTTCCTTACCAGGTACCTTTATATATTTGGGTTTTGTTATGATATAACTGTCAAAAACTCTAAGCATATACGCTGTAAACTTAATTAACTCTGGTCTCTACCCACCACCATGGGTGTGAATCAGCTATTATATATTCACCGGCTAAGTTAAATAGTTAAAAATTATATTTTATATAAATTTTTGAATATACTTACCCGGTGAATATATGAATTAAATGACCCTCCCTTCCTCCCCGATAGAGACCCAGCGGGATGAGAAAAATTGGGTCTGTTTACATGTATATACGGTATCTGGCCGATAGTTGGCGCTGGTGGGCACACCCGCAACCTTCATAGCGATCGCTCGCGAGTTTTTGTGTGTGTTTTCTGTCGAGCCGCTGGAGCAGCAGCTATTATATATTCACCGGGTAAGTATATTCAAAAATTTATTTTATAATTAAAATATCATATTTGGAACAAGACTGAAAAGTTTCCTTAAACTTTTAAGATACAAATCTATCAGATAAAATAAGAGATTAAACTCCTTTCTGTCCAAAGATAATACAAAAGTGAATTACTGTATATAATCAAGCTCAAAAAAACAAAAGTGATCTATTTCATAAAATGTCTAGTATATTTCATAAATACAAACCAACTTTAAATTGATACTTTATCACTGGGTTAGACAGAAACTAAATTTGCTATTGTGTGGTACAGCAATTAGCCGACACCAAATCTCCCTGAAGAAAGGAAAGCGTACTTTCGAAGATAATTCATTTTTATGGAGTAAAACATTAAAAAGAATGGCATTTTTAAGCATAAGTCCTTACAGTGATGACATTTTTCAAAGTTAAGTAGCCCTTCTAGGCAAATTATCCAGAGGGAATAATGTTCCACTTTCGAAGTTGAATCTAAAAGGGAGCACTCCTACGTTGAAAATAAAATCATAAAACTTTATCAGGCCAACTGGCAAACTGATTAGAGTATGTAAGAACTTTGTTCGAAACAGCACTACAGAAACAATCCCATTGTTCAACACACTACTGCATACAAGGGAACATCATATTTTGAAATTACAAATCCAATAATGAAGAATTTTGTACAGCACCTACAGATTCAGAAATATGTTCCCTTAGATAATCCTTTACATCCTACTTAGGGCAGTAGGCAATAATACATCATCATTCTGGGAAGACATACTCGGAACCACCTACACAGACATCTCTTTTGAATTTTAAAGGATTTCTGATACTTTTCATTCATGTTCCCATTGAGCCACTGTTGATGATCTAGTATTGTTGCAGCCTTTCCACTATGAACTAATTGTCAAAGACCTAAATAGACCTCTGAATTCTGACTATCCTTTCCATTCAGATCTTCCCGGACAGTACCATCCGGCTCATAATACTAAGTATGCAGCTAATTCTAAAAATCAGGCCTTCTCTCATGAAGCTCAATACTTCACAATATTGTAAGTTTTATTCCAGCTGTGACCAAGTTGTGGAATGATCTTCCTAATTGGGTATTTGAATTGGTAGAACTTGTAGCCAATGTTTTTATGCTAAACAAGCTGACATCTCTCTTTTTATAGTTTATTCACGAAGGATCTACTTTCATGCTGTTACTGTTCTTAAAATGTTATTCTAATTGTTCATTACTTCACTTGTAGTTTGTTTATTTTCTTTCCTTACTGGGCTATTTGTCCCTGATAGAGCCCTTGGGCTTATTGCATCCTGCTTTTCCAACTACGTTTGTAGCTTAGCTAGCAAAAATAATCATAATAATATCAACTCTACAACAGCATCAGTAAAAAGTGTCAAAGTCTATACAACAGTGAGGATCTTGTCGCCTCCAGAAAGAGACTTGGCGCTGAATGTAGGAGACTGCGGTAGTGTAACTCCTAAGCCCAAACTTCCTTGAATACTGCTAACAGGTCCAGATAGTTTATGTGAATGACACTCCTTAACTGACCATATCCTGAACTGGTATGACATTGGCAATATGTGAGGTCAGATTAAAAACCAGAGAAAAAAACATTGTAACATCAATGTAAAAAAAAAACTCTGGAAAACTGTACTCACAAATTGCCAATGTCACACAATTCCTGAGATGCATTTAAAGGTACAGAATGCAAATACCTTTACGTGTAACATATATGAATGTTACAATAATCTATTCAAAGTTCTATAGAATTTGTCTTCTTTGATGATAACTTATTCTCTGGTTACACATTTTTCCTTTGCCTATATGTACCCCAAATAGTCTGGCCTATTCTTTACACATTTTCCTTTCCTCATACAACTGCCAACACTAAGATAACCTAAAAATTCTTCACTCAATGGATTACATACTGCACTGTAATTGTTCAGTGGCTACTTTCCTCTTGGTAAAGGTAGAAGAGCTATGGTAAGAGGCTCTTCTAGGAGGACACTCCAAAATTAAACCCTTGTTCTCTGGTCTTGGGTGATGTCATAGTCATGGGTTAGAGTTATTTTGCTTGAAGGTACACTCAGGCACAATATTCTATTGGATTTCTTATTTCCTTTCCACATGACCATTTTCCCTGTTGGAGCCTTTGGACTTATAGCAGGCTGCTTTTCCAACTAGGGTTGTAACTTAGCTAATAATAATAAATGGATAGAAAGTTTCATGTTGGAGACTCTTCATGTATTTTTTAATAAACTTCTGAAAATAAGAATAATGTCTTATAAACTGATATTGAAGGTCTTCTTAAAATTCTATACTTCCCAGCATTTATACAGATATAGGAACCAGTTCCCAAGGAAGAATCCTCTTCTTCCTACTTACAGAAGTCAGTAAAAATGTTCCGTACCAAACTTTGGGATGTTTTGGCCTTTGTTTATAATCTATCTATTTTGCCTTCTCTTTGAAAGTGCAAAAATCAAACTAAAAATTAGACGTTTTGTGGCTTGTTAACATTTCAAAACACCCCTACTGTTGGAAACCGTCCATTTACGAGACTGGGGTTCAAGCCCAGCTCAAATGTGATGGTTTCTAGCAGTGTCAGTAACCTCATCATCCTCCTAGTAAGGTAAGGAGGAGCCTTTAGGCTTACCTACTGAGTCATCAGCAGTCGTTGCCTGATCCTAGCTTGGATGGAGAGGGGGGCTGGGGCACTGATCATATGTATATATGGTCAGTCTCTCGGGCAGAGTCTTGATAACCAGGGAAATGTTTCCGTCTCTTGCCTCTGCAATTCCTGTGTGGCCTTTAAACATATGAGAAACCAGTTTGAAACTTACGTGGCATAACTTGTAGCCAGTCAATACAGATTTGTCACCAACTACACTCAAACTGTTGAGTGCAGAGTGACTTTTTGTATCTGTAGAGTATTTGGAATCAAATCCTGACATAATTTCTAATGGATTCAAGGTATCTAGAACTGGTGAGGTACTCATAGTTTTCACCAAAAGAGACTGTAATCAATCCATTGAAGATAAGTTTCTAACTAGGCATATGAACACATATATACTCTTTACAGGAGCCACATTCACAATGAAAACTACAAAGACTCTTACGAATGAATGAGAACTTGGCCACTGCTACAGCAGTACAATATTAAACCCTACAGTAATTGTTAACAGGCAGAACACATTTACAGGATCTTAGCATACTAGAACAAGTCCTTTTCCTATCACATATGAAAGATAGAATAAGCGACACTCAAAATAAATGGAGAATTATTAGAAAAATAGTGACCTATTTAGCTACAATTATTCTAAAGCGAAATACAAACCAGATCATTTGTCTTTGGATTAAATTTATCATGATATGAAATTGCTTTGACTTTATCATATAATTCTTTCTCAGTTAAAAATCTTTTGCTATGACTAAAATGCAATAATGAAAACAGACACTTTCTACAATATATCAACTGAAATTTGTTTTTAAACAATAAGGTTTCACAAAAATGGAAATGTGTCCTGCCTATTAACAATATTATCAAAACACAGATGGTCCTCGGCTTACAAACACTTGGAAATACGAACACAAATCCAATTGAAATCATAAATCTGAGATATTGTATAAAAAGTTCATAATGAAATTCTGTAATATAACATTATACAATTTGATAGTGCGCAAAACGACATTTGCAACATGAAACGGGATTATTTGTTGACTTTTGCAGCTGAAAATCGTAGGCGTGTGAGTTAGGTGAAATTATAAAAAAATCGACTTACAAACAGCTTCTTAGCACCTTTTAAGTTTATAAGCTGAGGACTTATAAAATAGTATAATACTGTATGAAGAACATGATGCCAAATAATTTCTAATAAAAAAAGAGCAAATAATAAGGTAAATCACATTGAACTTTAGATGCTCTTTGTTAAATAAAGTAAAAAAAAAAAAGTTGCGGGTTTTAGGTCTCCACTCAGGCAATCTACATCATTCTGCTCAGGCAACCATAAGCCAGCAGGGACTATCACTAGCCCCCTCTAACCTCCCCCCCAGGCGCCACCCTGGGGAGTACCCCCGCGGTAGAAGGTTTCACACTATCCACATCCTAGCGGGGACGCGAACTCGGGACCTCTGAAACTGAAGCCCACGACGCAACCAACCTAACTATCCGGAATAGTTTTTAAACTATACGATCTATTAGACTTTACGACCTTACACAGTAATACTTTTTACCTGATTTCACAAAATCTAATGTTACATGTACTGCAATATTTTTTTCGTAAGTACAAACTACACTACTTTAGTTCTCTTAAGACCATTAAACGCTATGTTAAATGAAAGAGCATTAATCTTAAAAAGCACAAATTGGCCCACTGGTTCAACTGGGCCACTCAGATGTGTTGACTGAGTAAATCTACCGTAACTTCGTTGGAGTCTTCAGCGATAAGAGGGAGACAGTCCGTAAGTGGGACTCGACATCCTGAACGAAGGACTTCTGTAAAGGAAAATAAGGTTCTTTAGAAATGTTATTAGCCGTTAGCAAGTTCAGTACAGTCAACAACAACACTCAATAGCTAATCACTTTATCATAAAAACTATTCTTTAATTAAATTAAACAATGATTTGAAGAAAAAAAAAACCACTGATGATCCTGAGTAATTAAAATGTTTCATATAACCCGTTTAACTGCTACTTGGAGCATACATTATTATAAGCTTATAGGTGAATGATCATGAATGGGAGGTAAATCAGTTGTTGTTTGCGGATGATACTGTATTGCTAGCAGACACAGAAGAGAAGCTTGACCGACTAGTGACAGAATTTGGAAGGGTGTGTGAGAGAAGGAAGTTGAGAGTTAATGTGGGTAAGAGTAAGGTTATGAGATGTACGAGAAGGGAAGGTGGTGCAAGGTTGAATGTCATGTTGAATGGAGAGTTACTTGAGGAGGTGGATCAGTTTAAGTACTTGGGGTCTGTTGTTGCAGCAAATAGTGGAGTGGAAGCAGATGTACGTCAGAGAGTGAATGAAGGTTGCAAAGTGTTGGGGGCAGTCAAGGGAGTAGTAAAAAATAGAGGGTTGGGCATGAATGTAAAGAGAGTTCTATATGAGAAAGTGATTGTACCAACTGTGATGTATGGATCGGAGTTGTGGGGAATGAAAGTGATGGAGAGACAGAAATTGAATGTGTTTGAGATGAAGTGTCTGAGGAGTATGGCTGGTGTATCTCGAGTAGATAGGGTCAGGAACGAGGTGGTGAGGGTGAGAACGGGTGTAAGAAATGAGTTAGCGGCTAGAGTGGATATGAATGTGTTGAGGTGGTTTGGCCATGTTGAGAGAATGGAGAATGGCTGTCTGCTAAAGAAGGTGATGAATGCAAGAGTTGACGGGAGAAGTACAAGAGGAAGGCCAAGGTTTGGGTGGATGGATGGTGTGAAGAAAGCTCTGGGTGATAGGAGGATAGATGTGAGAGAGGCAAGAGAGCGTGCTAGAAATAGGAATGAATAGCGAGCGATTGTGACGCAGTTCCGGTAGGCCCTGCTGCTTCCTCCGGTGCCTTAGATGACCGCGGAGGTAGCAGCAGTAGGGGACTCAGCAGTATGAAGCTTCATCTGTGGTGGAAATGTGGGAGGCTGGGCTGTGGCACCCTAGCAGTACCAGCTGAACTCGGCTGAGTCCCTGGTTAGGCTGGAGGAACATAGAGAGTAGAGGTCCCCTTTTTTGTTTTGTTCTTGTTGATGTCGGCTACCCCCCAAAATTGGGGGAAGTGCCTTTGGTATATGTATGTATAGGTGAAATATATAATTTCATATTTTTATAATACTGTACATTTTTTCATCAAAAAACAAATTTCTTCAGGTTAGCTTATTTTGAGGAAGCAAAAACCTCTCATCACTGTATCATAATCATAGTATCAGAGTAGTACAAACTTAAACTACAATCTATAAACTACTGTATTAGCCTAATAGGGTATAAATCTTATAATAAATAAATCTAATAATTTAAATATATGTAGTTATTAGTTAAGTATATTCGGTAACACACACTCTCTCTCTCTCTCTCTCTCTCTCTCTCTCTCTCTCTCTCTCTCTCTCTCTCTCTCTCTCTCTCTCTCTCTCAAAATTTAGTTTGACTAGGAAATGAGAAATCCGCTGAAATAGAAATCAAGAAAACAAAATAAGATGAAAATTATATTTTAATTATAAAATAAATTTTTTAATATACTTACCCGGTGAATATATAATAGCTGAGCCTCTGGCGGCTTGACAGAAAAACACACAAAAACTCACGAGCGATCGCTATGAAGGTTGCGGGTGTGCCCACTAGCGCCAACTATCGGCCAGATACCGCATATACATGTAAACAGACCCAATTTTTCTCATCCCGCTGGGTCTCTATCGGGGAGGAAGGGGGGGCCTTTAATTTATATATTCACCGGGTAAGTATATTCAAAAATTTATTTTATAATTAAAATATCATTTTTGAATATTTAACTTAGCCGTTGAATATATAATAGCTGATTCACACCCATGGTGGTGGGTAGAGACCAGAGTTAATTAAGTTTACAGCGTATATGCTTAGAGTTTTTGACAGTTATATCATAACAAAACCCAAATATATAAAGGTACCTGGTAAGGAAGTTGACTTAGACGATTACTCTGCCTTATTAGTCTGTCTTCCTCACGAAGCCCAGCAATCCTCTTAGGATGCTGAAAGACTCCCAGGAGCTGAAGTATTAAGGGCTGCAACCCATACAACAGGACCTCATCAAACCCCTAATCTGGGCGCTCTCAAGAAATGACTTTGACCACCCGCCAAATCAACCAGGATGCGAAAGGCTTCTTAGCCTTCCGTACAACCCAAAAAACAATATTAAAAACATTTCAAGAGACAGATTAAAAAGGATATTGGAATTAGGGTAATGTAGTGGTAGAACCCTCACCCACTACTGCACTCGCTGCAACGAATGGACCCAGTGTGTAGCAGTCCTCGTAAAGAGTCTGGACATCTTTTAAGTAAAATGATGCGAACACTGACTTGCTTCTCCAAAAAGTCGCGTCCATAATACTTTGCAGAGATTTATTTTGCTTGAAGGCCACGGAGGTTGCTATAGCTCTAACTTCGTGCGTCTTAACCTTAAGCAAACATCGGTCTTTCTCATTCAAGTGAGAATGAGCTTCTCGTATTAAAAATCTGATAAAATATGACAAAGCATTCTTTGACATAGGCAATGATGGTTTCTTAAACGAGCACCATAATGCCTCAGATTTACCTCGTAATGACTTAGTACGAGCTAAATAGAACTTAAGAGCTCTAACAGGACATAATACTCTTTCCAGTTCGTTGCCTACGATCTCTGATAAGCAAGGAATATCAAAAGATTTAGGCCAAGGACGAGAAGGCAGTTCATTTTTGGCCAGGAAACCAAGTTGAAGTGAACAAGTGGCTTTTTCTGTAGAAAAGCCGATGTTCTTACTGAAGGCATGAAGTTCACTGACCCTTTTAGCCAAAGCCAAGCACACTAGGAAAAGTGTCTTGAGGGTGAGATCCTTCAGGGAGGCTGAATGTAATGGCTCAAACCTGTCTGACATGAGGAACCTTAGGACCACGTCTAAGTTCCATCCAGGAGTTGCCAAACGACGTTCCTTAGAGGTCTCGAAAGACTTAAGGAGATCTTGGAGATCTTTATTGTTGGAAAGATCTAAGCCTCTATGTCGAAAGACCGAAGCCAACATGCTCCTGTAGCCCTTAATCGTGGGAGCTGAAAGGGAGCGAACCTTTCTCAGATGTAAAAGAAAATCTGCGATTTGGGCTACAGAGGTACTGGACGAGGACACAGATGCTGACTTGCACCAGTCTCGAAAGACTTCCCACTTCGACTGGTATACTCTAATGGTAAAAGCTCTCCTCGCTCTTGCAATCGCACTGGCTGCCTCCTTCGAAAAGCCTCGAGCTCTTGAGAGTCTTTCGATAGTCTGAAGGAAGTCAGACGAAGAGCGGGGAGGCTTTGATGGACATTCTTTACGTGGGGCTGACGTAACAGATCTACCCTTAGAGGAAGACTTCTTGGAAAGTCTACCAGCCATTGAAGTACCTCGGTGAACCACTCTCTCGCGGGCCAGAGGGTAGCAACCAACGTCAACCTTGTCCCTTCGTGAGAGGCGAACTTCTGCAGTACCTTGTTGACTATCTTGAATAGTGGGAATGCATATAAGTCCAGAAGAGACCAATCCAGTAGAAACGCATCTATGTGGATTGCTTCTGTATCTAGGACTGGAGAGCAATAGATTGGTAACCTTTTGGTCAACGAGGAGGCAAAGAGGTCTATGGTGGGTTGACCCCAAGTAGCCCAAAGACTCTTGCCCACGTCCTTGTGGAGGGTCCATTCCGTGGGTATCACCTGACCCCTCCGACTGAGACAGTCTGCCAAGACGTTCAAGTCCCCCTGGATGAATCTCGTCAACAGGGAGATGCCTCGATTTCTTGACCATAAGAGAAGGTCCCTTGCGATCTCGAGCAGTGTGAAGGAGTGTGTGCCTCCTTGCTTGGAGATGTACGCCAAAGCTGTGGTGTTGTCTGAATTGACCTCTACCACTTAGTTTCGAAGAAGCTTTCGAATATCATCAAGGCCAAGTCGACTGCTAATAGCTCCTTGCCGTTGATGTGCATGCTCTTCTGACTTGAGGTCCACAGGCCCGAGCATTCCCGACCGTCCAGGGTCGCACCCCAACCAAAATCCGACGCGTCTGAGAACAACACGTGGTTTGGGTTCTTGACTGCTAGGGATAGTCCCTCTCTCAGACTGATATTGCTGTCCCACCATTTCAGGCATGTCTTTACTGGTTCGGAGACTGGGAATGATACCGTCTCTAACGTCTTGTCCTAGTTCCAGTGAGAGGCTAGATGGAACCGGAGAGGCAGAAGGTGTAGTCTCCCTAGTGAGACAAACTGCTCCAGGGATGAGAGAGTCCCTACGAGACTGTTCCAACTCCTGACTGAACAAACGTTCTCTTTTCAGCATTAGTTGGACTTCGAGCAGGGCTTGTTCTATTCGGGTGGCAGACGGAAAAGCCCGAAAAAACTGGACTGCGAACCTCCATCCCCAAATATAGAATAATCTGGGATGGGATCAGTTGGGACTTTTAGGTTGACCAAAAGTCCCAACTCCCTGGCCAGACTCAGCGTCCAATGTAGATCCTGCAGACAGCGAAGACTGGACGATGCTCTGAGAAGCCAGTCGTCCAAGTACAGGGAGGCTCGGATCCCCGAAAGATGGAGGGATTTTGCCACATTCCTCATGAGCCTCGTAAACACGAGAGGAGCAGGACTGAGGCCAAAGCACAGGGCTCGAAACTGGTACCCCACATTCCTGTAAACAAACCTCAGAAACGGTTGGGAATCCGGGTGTATAGGAATGTGGAAGTATGCCTCCTGAAGGTCGAGAGAGACCATCCAGTCGCCTTCCATTAATGCTGTCAAGACAGCCTGGTAGACTTCATCGTGAAGTTTGTCTTGACAATGAACACATTGAGCGCACTTGCCTCTTACGTACTCCTGCAGTGAACATGGCTGCCAGATCATTGGAGCCATCCCTGAGGGACTTGTTCCTGCAGAGAACGTGGCTGTCAGATCATTGGAGCCATCCCTGAAAGCCTTGTTTATGCATGACATAATTGTACAGCAAAACTTCAAACGCTCGAAAAAACTCCTAACAGGAGATGGTCTAGCTCTGAAGTCGACCATAAAATCCTGGAGCGTCTCATGGCCAGGCGCCAGGGAGAGTCTATGAGGTTTGAGAAGTCTATCTGAGCAGAGGAAGGAACTCCCAAGCCGAGAACTTCTCCCGTGTCATATCAGACTCTCGCTCTATAAGCCAGCTTAAAAGTAGGGAAAGCAAAGGCTGTCTTCCCCAAACTCCTCCTGGTGATAAACCAGTCGCCTAGCAAACGTAAAGCTCTCTTAGAAGAGCGAGAGAGCACTAGCTTATAAAACAACGGCTTCGAAGTAGCTAGGCCTAGTGTAAACTCTGACGTTTAGGCGAACGAGGAGCAGCAGTTACAAAAAGATCCGGACAAAGATCCTTAAAAATCAGCATGATTTATTTAAAGTCCATAGAGGGCTGAGCAGCTTTAGGCTCCTCTCCGTCTGACAGAGTCCTCAAGGGAATATCAGTAGGAGGGGGATCAGCAACTTCCTCATCTGAAGGAACCTTGTCCGACAATAGCCGAGTCTCAAGCAAGGGAGAGACCTGCCGTGGTGGCAATGCTTGACAAGCAGAGTCCACACGCAAAGGAGCAACAGTAGCAGTCAAGGACGCTATGTCATGTAACTGCTTAAAGGACTGACCAGTAACAACAACAGGTGCGGGAGGACGTTCGACGTCAAGTCAAGACTGCCTTGACTGCTTAGACTGAGCAGTCAAAACAACTCTTGACTGCGGTGCTTGACGCTCAACGTCAAAACAAGTCAACTATGCTGGTTGGTGAACGTCCAGAACGTCAACAAGAGCAAGCGGCAGCGGCTGAACGTCCACAAGCGGCTGAGAGTCAACACGGGACTGCATCGAGTGAGGCTCTACAAAACACGATTGACGTGACTTTGTAACGTCAATGTCAACAGGACGAGCAAAGGCTCGTTTGGGCGGCTGACGGCCAAGATCTCGATCAGCTAAGCGGCGAGGATCATCGTGAACCTGCTCAACAGAATAGTCCTCCATAAGAGAGGCAAGCTTATTCTGCATGTCTTGCCGTACAACCCATTTAGGATCAACGGGAATGGTTGCGGTAAGAGACGAGGGTAACGTCTGTGACTGCAAAACCTTGCCTACAAAAAGACTCTCGGAGCCTGTGTTACGCTTTTGTTTAGGCGGCGAGCAGTCTTCTGATAACTGCATAGGGTCAGAGCTGTCCTAATGGCTACAACCAGGACGCTGGACCTGTCCTGAAAGGACTGACTTTCGCTTAAAGGGCCTCGAAACCTTGCTCCACGGTTTCTTACGCGAAAAGCCTTCGGATGACGAGGAGAAAATCGTCTCGTTCGTCTTATGGTAGGGGCGGTGTTGATGAGACACGCCTGAAACCATAGAGGGAACGTCTGTTCGCTGATCAAGTCCTCTCGAACCCATAAGTCGTACGACATTACTTCTCCCCTGGGCTTGGGAGCTTGCAAGAGGTCTCGGACTAGGCGAACGACAGGCACGAACAGACGAACCCACGGTCGCAACACTGATAACACTTTGCGCAATTATCACTTTATCACTACGATTTTCTGTTTTGCACTTACTTCACTGAAATCGAATTTTTCAACAATTCACATTAGGTATGAATAAAACTGATTTCTACCTGAAGCACGCAATTCTACCCTCATCAAAAGGTTATAATTGCGAAATCAGTCGTATAATGTAAGCACATTAAAACAAGCAAAAAACAGTAAACATATATTAAGATAAAAAGATCAGTGGCTGGGAAGGAGACTAAACACTAGTTCATTCAAAACTACGTTTTCAATCTCTCACCGTACAGTGCCTTGGGACGAGAATAAAAACTAAAAACGTTTTATCCTTTCTCCCCGTACAGGGACTAGGGACGAGAGTAAAAAACTGACTCGAGAACAACGTTACTCGCTTGGGACGAGAATAAAGAACGGAACGTTCTCTCTCTCTCTCTCTCTCTCTCTCTCTCTCTCTCTCTCTCTCTCTCTCTCTCTCTCTCTCTCTCTCTCTCTGATTTCGCACCGAAGAGAAGAGCCCACTTACCTTTCGTCAATAAACAGGTTATTTGACCAAAGGAAAAAACTGAAAGGTTTTTCAATTAACAAGTTCCTTTAAAATAGTATTTAAAACATTTAAGTTTGAAAGAAGAATGAACAAAACGTCAGAATCGATTTACTCTTTCTACAAAGTGAAACCGTGATTCTCTCTCTCTCTATCGTAACGATAGAGCGCAAACTGCGTAGCATAAATAAACTAAACGTTAGTTCATCTTTGAAACAGTACGAAGACTATTCAAAGAAAATCTTTCATAAAATATCTACTAAAAAATATTCATTTAATAAGATTTAAATCATTTGCTCTGTAAAAGTTATTTACGATTGAAAAGGGCTCAACGTTGTTTAACTTCGGTTTCCAAGTTAGGACCGCCTACTCTCGGATTAGAGGAGGAATAGGAAAGGTCGCATATAAACAAATCATTAAAATTTATCTTGATGTTTATTATAAATGGAAAGCTAATCGAAGAGGCCTAATAAAGGCGGTTGAGATATAAAATATATAGAGGAAAATCTATAATTAACAACAACAATTTATAACGTGATAAGATAATTTCTAAAATCCTAAAATACACTTCCGTACTAAGGGAAGGGTCGGCCATTTAAAAGTCAAAGAAAGTCCAAAAAAACAATCCAAAGTCATCAAAAATTAAATCTATCCAAAAACGAGTTCAAGATTTAAGTTGAAGATAAAACACCTGCACTGCGAAAGCTCAAACCAAAAGGAAGTACTTCACCAAATATGTTGAGAAAACTCCAGGTTATACAGCGAGTATTGATACGTCTTGTCGTTAAGGCCGACAGAGAAAAATTGGGTCTGTTTACATGTATATGCGGTATCTGGCCGATAGTTGGCGCTAGTGGGCACACCCGCAACCTTCATAGCGATCGCTCGCGAGTTTTTGTGTGTTTTTCTGTCGAGCCGCCGGAGGCTCAGCTATTATATATTCACCGGCTAAGTTAAATATTTAAAAATGGTACTAAAGCCGATTAGATTAAATTTTAATCTTTTCAAATTTTGTGATACAAGAAATCTAAGAATTTTTAATCAGACAACAATTACGGTATTATAATAATCACATTCACAGTTATTGTTGGATTTCATTTCAAAAATATATGTTGGCCTAATTACACAGAAAATTGGGCTTTAAAAGGAATCCGACGCAAAATTTAATTTGCCAAAGTCTATTTGCGGCAACGTCATTGCGACACTTTTTCAACTTTAGCATAATTGCGTAAAGCGTCGATGAAATGGCCGTTAAGTCATCAATGCAATAGCACAATGGCAAAACTGGTGACGGATGTACCCAGGACTGAGTATGACTACTTATTTTGAGGACTTATGATTGAAATCTTCTTGCCTGAATTGTGTATTAAGTGTTGCACAGGGGAACATTCATAACTTCTATCGTATATCAGTATCAATTAGGGAAGATAAACTACAAATCTCAAAAGTAATTTGTATTTTTCCTAGCTATACAAACACAAGTCATTTCAATAGGGAGTCTTCCTTTGGTGGGAGGAAGTCCCAATGGCAGGAAAAGGCTGTCTGTTTGAACCTCGGCCCACAGCCTGGCCCCGATACGAGGTAGGGGCATACCTAAATACTCAAGTTATGTTATCCCTGCTCAGCAAAGAAAGTAACATGCTTTGAAACAGACAATCACATGTATTATAAAATTGTAGCTTTATTCTATAAGGTTTGATTCAGAGAAATGTCCTCACCTGCTTGAGTGTCTACCAGTGCTAATACTCCCAAGCCCAAGAGAGTTAGGATGGGGCAAAAGGTTATTTACATTTGGCATTAAGTACTTATAAGTAACAGATGAGTTGACACTAGGATAATTGTGCTGCAAAAGCATAGTTTCTACATTGACTATTGGACAGCCACTACAGGGCCTATAGTACAGGTGTCCTGGGTCTTGTAGGTGCCGGGTGGTTCTTGTGGAAAGCAATGTTTGTGACACGACCACAGATGTCATGAGCCCTGGAAGAGACCCTGGAAGACGCTTCTCCCAAAAGGTTTATAAACCTCACAATATTCTCTAGCAGTCAAAGAGAAATGGTACTTTCTGTTACTCTTTTCTCCTTTCATCCAATCTTGACAAATAGATTAAAGACACCGGAAACACAAAGCACAGTCTTTATCAAATAGACTCACTGTCCCAACAGGGCAAAGTAGTTAATCCACTACATTATCAGTCTCCTCCTCGAGTGATGAAAGATAGAATCAAATCACTTGTCACAAAAAAGTGGATTTTAGGTCTTACAGGAAGCTATGGTCGCAGCTAAACCATGAATCTTGTGAGCCGTTGGAGTTGCCACAGTAGTCATGTCTCCAAAGGATTTGAAAGCTCTATTAATAGCCTCTCTATCAGTGTCTACCGAGTGGTTATTGCAAAATGCTAAGGTTGTGGCAACAACACAAAAGTTATGGGCTTTGGTAGGGGCCCCATTCAATGCTCTTCCTTAAGATATAAGCCCTCAAAGCAAGAAAGGGATTGTGATCTCAGACCCTCCCTTCTTGTTTGACTTGTGCTAACAAACATGATAGGAAAGGTCAGGCAGTAGGAAACAGTCCTCTTAAGGTATAAGCAAACTGCCCTAACGGGACAAAGTAGCAAACAATCCGGATCATCAGTTATACCTCCTTTAATGCTGATATTGTAAAAGTCAAATCTGATATTAATGCTGATATTGTAAAAGTCAAATCTGATATTAATGCTGATATTGTAAAAGTCAAATCTGATATTATTAATAGCAGCATTTTGGATCTTAGCTGCAAATTTTGTAATGAAAGTAAATGACAGAACTTTCCACCCACTGGAGAGAGAAAAAAGATAAGATAGGTTATGTAGTTTGCTCGCTCTTTGATGAAACTAGAGCTAAATGGAAGACTGTCGGCAAGAAGCCACCGATTACACAACACCTCCCAGTCATCTGAGCACAGTGAGGATTTCCAAAGGTGACAATTTGGCAGAAAAGACTTGCATTTTTTTTTTAAATATAATGCTTCACCTGGACACAAATACTGACAAATCTGCTATAATCATAAATGACGAAGGATCTGGATCCAAATGTAGATCCTGACGGGATTGGTTCCTATTGAGAAATTCACTTGAAGCTCTTTCCCTTCTCTGGAATCTCTTCCTGTTCCCTGAGGGACTGACTTGCAAGCAGAGGATATTAACAAAAATCTGTCGTGTTACATTCTGTTAACATAAAATCGTAATACGACTGTGAAGAAAGAAACAGTTTAACATATTTCTTAACCAAACATTATTTCTGAAATAATTGGTTTTGTTCCCCAACTCTCCACTCGAAAATTAATTATATTCACGATATGAATAAAGAGAAAGATCTAATCCCTGTTGTTTAACCCTGGATAGGTACGCTCCTTGGACACCCCTTTAAGAGTATACTCGGACGCGCGCGACCCCGACGCCAAAAAAAATTCTTGAAAAATCAGTTTTTGCAGTAACCTCCTTTTTTCTTTTGCCAAAAAAACTTCAATGAATGCTTAAAACAACTGTAAAGATAAATACTACTCATCTGCAGAAAAACTATTTATTATAAATATTTTAAAAAATTAAGTAGAAAAAAAAAGACCTTACATAAAAATTCATAAAAAAAAAAGTTTATACATATATACACAAATCCTTTTAGGAATTGATTCTTGAATGTTTAGGACACATCTTGATGTATTTTGGATGAAGTCAGACCCATGGAGGTGAAGATCTGAAATGAGAAAAAAAGGGTAACTTTTTTTGGCCAAAAAAATTTGTCCAAATTTCATGAATTTTTTTTGGTACCCAAATGAAATAGGAAGTGGCTAATTTTTTTTAGGGAATAAACATATGTTATCCTAGAATAGAAATATGTAAAAAAATCTTCATTATTTTGTAAATTACATTTATATCAGGGGCCATATCTAAAGGTAATTTTTTGAGTACTTAGAAATTTCGTAAAAAAATACACATATTTAATATATAATATGATATTTATGCAGGTAAAAATATACCAAAATATCACAAATTCTATAGGGAACAAGAATATATATAGATAGGGCAACTTACGCTTCGGATATGTCCACAAAATGGCCGCCAACCACACTGACTCAGACTCCCTAATCTGCCACTTGAAATGTAGGAAGGGTATGTCAATTTCAAGGTGTTATTTACTAATCTAATTATTCTTGGATATGCATAAAAATTGTATGGTGGGTTGCTGGATAATTGTCGATTATTTTACGACTATAAAATTAAAATTCTGACACAAAAAAATTTTTTGAAGGGAAATAAAATAAAAAAAAAAATGTAAAACAATATAATAGCCTATTTTAGCTAAAAAAATTTGATGATATTCAATCAAAAAAGAAGTAAACAAAATTTTCCGACAAATAAACATCTAGAGGAATCATTACTCTGTTATAGTTCCTTAGTACGTAGTAATTTTGAAAGAAATGGGAAAAAACGAAAAAGTGGCAATCGCAGGAAAATCGAACACATACCTATATATACGCCATATCTGGCTAAAAATAAAGATAGACATGGGTAGCCAGATCATCTAGAAACACTTTCCAACACTGTTCCCCAACTCTCCACTCGAAAATTAATTATATTCACGATATGAATAAAGAGAAAGATCTAATCCCTGTTGTTTAACCCTGGATAGGTACGCTCCTTGGACACCCCTTTAAGAGTATACTCGGACGCGCGCGACCCCGACGCCAAAAAAAATTCTTGAAAAATCAGTTTTTGCAGTAACCTCCTTTTTTCTTTTGCCAAAAAAATTCAATGAATGCTTAAAACAACTGTAAAGATAAATACTACTCATCTGCAGAAAAACTATTTATTATAAATATTTTAAAAAATTAAGTAGAAAAAAAAAGACCTTACATAAAAATTCATAAAAAAAAAGTTTATACATATATACACAAATCCTTTTAGGAATTGATTCTTGAATGTTTAGGACACATCTTGATGTATTTTGGATGAAGTCAGACCCATGGAGGTGAAGATCTGAAATGAGAAAAAAAGGGTAACTTTTTTTGGCCAAAAAAATTTGTCCAAATTTCATGAATTTTTTTTGGTACCCAAATGAAATAGGAAGTGGCTAATTTTTTTTAGGGAATAAACATATGTTATCCTAGAATAGAAATATGTAAAAAAATCTTCATTATTTTGTAAATTACATTTATATCAGGGGCCATATCTAAAGGTAATTTTTTGAGTACTTAGAAATTTCGTAAAAAAATACACATATTTAATATATAATATGATATTTATGCAGGTAAAAATATACCAAAATATCACAAATTCTATAGGGAACAAGAATATATATAGATAGGGCAACTTACGCTTCGGATATGTCCACAAAATGGCCGCCAACCACACTGACTCAGACTCCCTAATCTGCCACTTGAAATGTAGGAAGGGTATGTCAATTTCAAGGTGTTATTTACTAATCTAATTATTCTTGGATATGCATAAAAATTGTATGGTGGGTTGCTGGATAATTGTTGATTATTTTACGACTATAAAATTAAAATTCTGACACAAAAAAATTTTTTGAAGGGAAATAAAATAAAAAAAAAAAATGTAAAACAATACAATAGCCTATTTTAGCTAAAAAAATTTGATGATATTCAATCAAAAAAGAAGTAAACAAAATTTTCCGACAAATAAACATCTAGAGGAATCATTACTCTGTTATAGTTCCTTAGTACGTAGTAATTTTGAAAGAAATGGGAAAAAACGAAAAAGTGGCAATCGCAGGAAAATCGAACACATACCTATATATACGCCATATCTGGCTAAAAATAAAGATAGACATGGGTAGCCAGATCATCTAGAAACACTTTCCAACACTTTAAAATACAAGTTTTGCGACACTACTTGCCAATTCCTTACGGTAACATGACTAAGCAAAAGAATGCAAAACAAATAAAAAGGGGCACTCGCGGAAAAATGGCCAACATTCTAATATACGGCATTTCAGAAAAAAAAAATTTCAGCCACGTACTAGGCAAACCATCAAGGCACATTTTCCGACAAATAAACATCTAAATGAATCATTACTCTGTGATAGTTCCTTAGTACGTAGTAATTTTGAAAGAAATGGGAAAAAACGAAAAAATGGCAATCACAGGAAAATCGAACACATACCTATATATACGCCATACCTGGCTAAAAAAAAGATAGGCATGGGTAGCCAGATCATCTAGAAACACTTTCCAACACTATAAAAATATAAGTTTTGCGACACTACTTGCCAATTCCTTACGGTAACATGACTAAACAAAAAAATGCAAAACAAATAAAAAGGGGAACTCGCGGAAAAATGGCTAACATTCTAATATACGGCATTTCAGAAAAAAAAAAATTCAGTCACGTGCTAGGCAAACCATCAAGGCACATTTTCCGACAAATAAACATCTAAATGAATCATTACTCTGTGATAGTTCCTTAGTACGTAGTAATTTTGAAAGAAATGGAAAAAAACGAAAAAATGGCAATCACAGGAAAATCGAACACATACCTATATATACGCTATATCTGGCTAAAAAAAAATAGTCATGGGTAGCCAGATCATCTAGAAACACTTTCCAACACTATAAAAATATAAGTTTTGCGACACTACTTGCCAATTCCTTACGGTAACATGACTAAGCAAAAAAATGCAAAACAAATAAAAAGGGGCACTCGCGGAAAAATGCCCAACATTCTAATATACGGCATCTCAGATAAAAAAAAAAGACATGCACGTGTTAGCCCAACCATCAAGGCACACTTTCTAACACATAAACATGAAAAAAAAATCAATAATATACGGCAATTCCTTACTACGTAGTAAATTTTTACAAATATTGAAAAAAAACAGAAATTGGCAACCGCAGTTAAATACCCAATATACCAATAACTACGTCGTATCTGACAAAAACAAAGTCACGCATGGGTAGCCAGATCATCTAGACATACAATCCAACACTAAAAAAGCAAAAGTTTTACGACACTATTTGGCAATATCTTACGGAAAAATGACTTGGCAAAAAAATGAAAAAAAAATGAAAAAGGGGCACTCGTGGTAAAATGCCCAACATTCTAATATACGGCATCTCAGATAAAAAAAAAGACATGCACGTGTTAGCCCAACCATCAAGGCACACTTTCTAACACATAAACATGAAAAAAAATCAATAATATACGGCAATTCCTTACTACGTAGTAAATTTTTACAAATATTGGAAAAAAACAGAAATTGGTAACCGCAGTTAAATACCCAATATACCAATAACTACGTCGTATCTAACAAAAACAAAGTCACGTATGGGTAGTCAGATCATCTAGACACACTTTCCAACACTAAAAAAGCAAAAGTTTTACGACACTATTCGGCAATATCTTACGGAAAAATGACTTGGCAAAAAACTGATAAAAAATGAAAAAGGGGCACTCGCGGTAAAATGGTCCTCGTGGTGATGAACGACATTTTAACTAAAAAAAAATCATGCACATGGTAGCCAAACAATCCACCAAGACTTTCCACAACTAATAACCTATACAAGTTGCACCATTCTACGACAATTTCATAATACGTAATAACTTTGATAATTATGCAAATTACCTTAGAAGGGTAAACTCGGTCGCGCTCGACCCCGACACGTCTCAGAAATCGGGGAAGGAGTACAGCTACAGCAATGCACATCTGGACACTACTAGAGCGTGTAGGCGAGACACCTACTGCAGGTCGATCACCCACAAATTCAGTCACGGGGGTGAGTCACGTGAGAAAAACCTGTTTTTTTTTTGACGCTCGGGGTCGCGGACGACCCACCGTACCTATCCAGGGTTAAGTTATAGCTAGTCATGATAAGTCACGAGATATTGTTTTGCACTCACTTAAATAATATCAATATAATGTTCTAAGCTGTTAAAAAGCGAAGATTCGTTGTTATGTACTGACGGTTTTAACGATGAATATCTGGAGAATCTAAAATCATGAAAATTTTCCCTATACAGGTATCAAGTCCCCGGATGCATTGCAAAAAAACATAACTTAATGTTAGATTGATGTTTTACACAAGAACGTGTAAAGTTAGTAGTGCGTTCAGCTGCTATTCCAACATTCAGGTGGTTCGCGTATATTGAGACGCATGGTACGTTCCAGTGGATTTTTTAGCAGATGCTTCTCCGATACCCTATGGAAGAACGCAGGGGGGGATTATTTGTGGAACTGTGAATGTAGCGATACTCTAACACAATTACTAGGCCTATAATACATAATTTGTTGATTTTTCCTACAAGATACGTATTTCTTTCTTAGGAGAGGATAAAACTGTGGAACCCCTTGGGTTAATAGAAACGGTTGTGAATATATATTTCACTAATTCCTTCTCAGAGGAGAAGTACCTGTATGAAAATATCAGTTACATAGGCTTAAAAATTGATGCTGCGTACTACTTGGCATATACTATTGTGTAACATGTGGACAGGCAATTCTTCCTAGTCAGAGAAGTCTCCCTGATCTCCTATATCTGAAATAAATAGCTAACCACAGGAACTTAGCACACACGGTATTTGTATGCGACGAAACGGAATCGTATGCATTTAAAAAGAGCTAGCAGAGGAGAGCATCGCTTCCTTTCTCTTCAAGGTTGAAAAGCTGTATAAAATAAAATGAAAGATATATCATATTTGATAAATATTTTATATACATAAAGGCTGGAAGACAAATCCTTCCAGCTTTCTTCTCCTATGTTTACATATCTTCCCCATTGCAAGGCAGCCATTTTGTGCACCTCGCAAGTGCAATTCACATCACACCTTTTTCTCTACCTATATAAAGGATTAGGATCAAGCTCTATATGGGGGACCTTCAAGAGAATCCCAAATTATCATAAATACTGGTTTAGCACTCATTAGAAAGTCCCAATCTTGGAAAAAAGCCAACAAACATCCCATTGCTACGGTGCAATTATACATCGTAGCCATAGCCACCAGTTTTCTTCTATAGAGTTTCATATAGAATTCAAGTATTTCATTAATAGTTCGAACTGCTAATAGGCTGGAAAAATATTAAGTTGTCTTTTCCTACAGAGAATACAGATTCCAACCCCCATCACAGATGTAAAGCCACCATAATAAACCCCCACCTCCAACAAAGCATAAATTATCACCCGTTTTTATTATCTATAATGCGTTCGTGATATGAAATTATCCAGACAATCTATAACCAAGCAGGTCTGTCAATCCCTAGATTGTTCAGGTATGGATGAAAAATAAACTGTTGAATAAGAAAATGAATAAATCTTTGAACACTAATGTAATGACAGAAATGCTTCATTTAACTGAATGGTAATTCCATTTACGATTATTAGACTTAATAAACGAATTGGTTTTCATCTCATCAAAATGTTATGTTAGCCACACGTTGTTGAGATGGTGTAGGATCGAGTGTGCATACGCAGAGGGGTAGAGAGGCGTAACAAAGGATTAGTTGTGTCTGTGGTCGAGAGTTTGTGATTGAGTGCCAAGGTAAACAGAGGCGTAGTTGTGTGAGCCTCGGGCATAGCTGGGCTAGGTAAGCTCAGAACGCACTCTTCAAGCCGCCAGCGACCAGTGTAGAGGGGAAACGGTGTTGCTCCCCCTTATTATTATGTGAAATTCTTACTTTCTCCCTTGTAAAAGGTATGCACTTGTCTTAGTTATAAATGATGTTTTAATAACACTTGATATTGTCTATTGTTGTTATCGTTTTAAATGTATCAAATAAAGTACGATAATTCTGCCAGTATTGAAACTGCTTTATGCTGTGCTTGCATGTGTGTTGGAATTGTGCCACCAACCGTAAGTTAAGATGTGTAATATTATTCTCAGATTTGTGAAGTTTATTCTTTGATTTGCCAGGCTAACTGTGCAGTGTAACCAGTAGGTTAGGTAAGAGTACAGTATAGCCTAGGCTACGAATTGCATGTTGTTTGACATAGGATCGCGGCCCTGAACGAAGACTTTGTATCACAGGGTACCAGTTTGGAGCACCAATCATGTACTAACAATTTTGTAAGAATAAAAAGACCCCGGGAACCAGCCTTTCCCTCAACCTCCACTGCAAATGAAGATCCGTCCTTCTCTCCAGCAAGAGTCAAGTTACCTTAAGCCTAGGCTTAGAGTATTAGCCTATACCTATGATGTACACGGTATTAGCCTATGACGAGGCTTGGTTTGTTATAGGTAGGCTAGCCAGGAGTAAGTCGATTGTCCTAAATTGAATGGTGCCTCCAAACTTAGGTGAGGACAATTGACGAAGGTAAGAGTTTAGTGAAAAGTCATGTGTGAAACGGCATGACATGGTGACATACTCAGGGACGAAACTGAACATTGTCTTTCGCCCTTCTCAATAATGGGCGATGTCAAAAGAGAGACCATGAAGTTCCTTGACTCGTATGGTTGCTGTCCGAGTGTGTAGGAACATTGTGTTCTTAAATTAGGAGAAAATTTGTTGCCTGGTGAAGTGGAACACAAGGAGGTTCCTTTAGGGATCGAAGATTGAACCATGTTCTGAGAGGAAGGTCTCAATTCCAACTGGGGAAATGCAAGTTGTACGTCCGTATGAGTTAGGAAAAGTCTATCGATGAGAGGGTGTTCCTTTCTTTCAGTTTGAAGGTGAAGGATCAAGGGGTATGTGATCATCTTTACCTGTCGAAACTGAATAGGGGGTCTTTTCCCCTTGCATATACTCGAAGATTCCGCTATTGCTGGAATCGAGGTATCGAGTGGAAAGGCACTTTCACATGATGCCAACCACACAAGACGTGATACTGCCTAGTAGACTGATGCTGAGGAATTCCTCAGATATCTAGACAACCTTTTCGCAAAGAGGTATTAGGTAGTCTTCAGGCGTACAATCATAGCAAAGCTATAGCTTGTGGTAGGTGTCGAAGTGGGTTGTCTGTTATGTGGAGAGGGTTCTCTTGGAGAAGGTTTGGAGACCTTTCTGCATAATGCCATAGCAGAGCTAGGAGAGTCCTTGAGAGGTTGACCGATGTTCTAGCCTTGTTGAGTGCCCTTCTCCAGATAAAAAAGGGACGAGACGTAAACGTCATTGTTGTACCCACCATTGTTACCAGAGAACCTTGGGGTCTAGGGGCTGGTGAGCAACGGTAGCCTGAGATTCAGGAGCGTTGCAAACAGACCCCCTAGTTGGAGGACCTCGTAAAGTCGGGAATTTGTTGGCTACATGGCGATCCAAAGTCCATTCGGTATACAGTACCTTATCTGAGATGCTGTGCACAGATTGTCGGTGAGCACATTCTTCCAGTCTGGAATGAAGCGGGCTGACAGTGGTACCGAACGGACTTTGGCCCATTTTAGTGTTTATACTATTAGATGGGAAGAGGCTACAAGCCAGTTCCTAAATGCTTGTCGTGAGTGGTGTGTTGTCCATCACATCACTAGTGGTCTGTTAGGAACCGATGAGGCTGCTGAAGGACCGGAAAGTTGACCTTCATCTCTTAAGAGATTTAAGTGAAGGTACCTTCGGGCTCTGTCCAGAGGGGTGAGGTCATGTGGTGCAGCACTATGGTCCCTCCTTTCTTCTTTTTCCGACTCAAGTCTCCTGGAATGGAAGTCGTTCTCGTTTCGAGAAGGTTTTTGTGAAGATTGGTGTTTAGAATCATTCCCAGATACACCAGTCTTCTGAGATGGAAGTAGGGAAGATTTCCATAGGTTTATCCTGATCACTGGATCTTGGTAAAAAGACTTCAGAAGTTCCAGTGTTAATGCAAGGTTGCCACTGGGTCTGCTAAGGTCAGTCAGTCGTCCCAAGAGAGCGGAGACAGAAGCCGATCCTGTGAGACCAGGATGGGTGTAGTGGAAAGACCGAAGCACAGTGCCTTGAACTGGTGTTTCTTGTTTGTCTAGACTGAATCTTCCAACCTTCCTAGATGGATGGTTTGCGCCTGGGAGTAAGTGTCCTTTAGGCCCAGTGTGCAAATGAAGACCTGAGGTCTTAGCCCTTGATCGAACTTCAACATGGTGTGGACGTTGACCTAAAGGGACAGCTCCTTGGTGATCCTTTGCATGGAAGATTGTCGACGCTGGAGTCTTGACTCGTGTCGTAAAGCATCAGGCGCGATACCCAGTGTAAGAATTCTTCTCTGAGAGAGAATTTCTTTAAAAGGAAGGCTACGCTTAGCCTTACCACGCACCCTGATGGGATTGATGCTATTCCTTAGAATAGAATCAATCCGGCGAATGTTAATCAATGGTTAACCGTTGGGTATCGTGGTTACTGTGCAGTTGGAGAGTGCTCGCAAGTAGTTCCCTGTTGGCAAGCCATTGATGAGGGTTGTCGAATGTTTACCGATCACATTAGTGTGATGGCAAATGGCCAGAAGCGAGAAGTATGTTGTATAACTTCTAATCTAGGAACTACAGGAAGCGGTTGACTACTAAGTTCGAGTCACGAACTGCTGCCAAATAACCGATGACCGATGAATCGGTGTTCTGTGAGCCGATGGTGAGTTCGAGATCAGAAAGCTGATAATGGTTCCCCCTGTTTGGTCAGAGATGAGCAAGCTGAAGATGGGCTGGTCAGAGATCAGCGAGCTGAGTTCAATGATCGAGGAAAGATGAGCTGCCCATCGGTGATCTAGTGATCAGCAAGCTAATGACTGGTTATTCACTAGCAATCGGTGATTGGAAATGCTAGCGATTGGAGATCGTTAGTCATTGGAGGGACTAGAGGTCAAAGATCAGCATTGAGCAAGCAATTGGCGATCTGGTGAACTAGCCATCAGCAAACAGTGATCTAGAGATCAGTCTGTAGATGCTCTCCTGTTTGCTGGCGGTGGTCTGTCAAGGAAAATAAAAAAAGAAACTTCAGAAGAGACAGGGACCAAGGATTCCCCATTTCGATTCCCTTGTAGGATGGAATCTTCGGGATCTTGAATCCTTCTGTGGAGCCTTATTCCTCTTTTCCCGGTGGCAATGTTTATGTGTTTGCGGGGAGGAATGGGGCAATGGTGACCTGTCCAAAATGTTTTATTCCATTTTACTGACAATTACGCGAGTGTGTAGGTGAGTCTGGAGCGATGGCACACAGGATGATGCTGGTGCTTAATATCTGCCTGGGGCGCAGGCAAGCGCTGGTTCTTAGGCAAGAGCTGGTGCATTGGATCTGCGAGCCTTGACTCTTTGGCAAGAGCTGGCGCATTTATCCAGGACTGTAACTGCGCAGGAGGGTTCAGGAAAGTGAGGAAGAGTGCTGGCATGCAGTAAGGCACTGGGTAGTTTTGTGCATTCTCCCTAGAATGCACCGAAGCATGTGACTGGTTGCGCAAGAGTGGGAGCATTGGCGCGTGTGTGAGAGTATTACGTGGAGACTGTTAGCGTGTGCGTGCAGAAGACCATCGCTGTCCGCACATAGAAGATCGTCAGCGCGCGCGGAAGGCTGTGTGCGCACACTCAAGATTATTGGAGCGCGCACGCACGTAAGGCCGTCGGTGCGCATGCACGGTAGACTGTTGGTGCGCGCGAGGGAGACCCTAGGCACCCACGCGCGGAACTGTTGCCACGCGCGCGTGCAAAACTATTGGCGCTAGCGCGCTTGGAAAATCATCGGCGCCCACGCGGGAGACCAGCGGCGCCCGTGCGCGGAAGATCATCGGCGCACGCGCAAGAGCATTGGCGCTAGCGCGCGCGGGAAAATCATCGGCGCGTGCGCGTACAAGGCTGTTGGCGCACGCGCGCAAAAAACTATTGGCGCGCGAGACTTTCGGCAAGCGCACACCGGAAGACTATCGGCGCGTACGCGCGGAAGACTATCGGCACGTGCGCGCGGAAGACTATTGGCATACGCGGGAGACCATCAGTACCCGCGTGCAGAAGATCGTTGGCGCTTGCGCACGTAAGAATGTCGGCGAGCGGCGGGAGACCTTCGGTACCCGCACGCGGAAGATCGTCGGCGCTCGCGCGTAAGAATGTCGGCGAGTGCACGCACGGGAGACCATCGGTACCCGCGCGTGAAGGTAGCGGTGCGTGCGCGGGAGACCATTGGTACCTGCGCGCAGAAGATCATCGGCGCTCGCGCGCGTAAGAATGTCCAAAGGACTACGTTGCAGCACAAGGTTGCGCTGGTAGATCGGTAGGTCAGCTGGCAGGACGATCAGGCTGCGCTGGAAGGTCTGCTTGATCCTCCGAAGAGGTGTCTCTATGAGAGGCCTCTCCCGCGAACGAGAGAGGTGAATACTTCGTAGAGGAAATGCTTGATCCTCCGAAGAGGTCTCTCTATGAGAGTCCTCTCCCGCGAACGAGAAAGGTGAATATTTCGTAGAAGAAACTTGAAGACAACTGTGATGACGCCCCTTAGGGCCGGTGGATCACCAAGCTGACCTTAGCAGTAGCGATCCTCCGAAGAGGAGTCTCTATGAGTGGCCTCTCTCGCAAACGAGAGAGGTGAACACTTCGTAGAAGAGACTTGACAAGACCGTGCTCTGCCGCTGAAGGAAGAGAAACTCAGCAAGGGGGGGGAGAGAAGTCTGGCCGAAGGGCAGCAACAGCAGTTGGAGACAATGAATTTATTAAGATATAGGAAGTTCTCCCTCTGATGGAAGAAACAATCTCACACCTGGGGAGGAAACTTCCCTCAGAAGGGAAGTTGTCCAACCCCTGGAGCCGAACCTCCTTTAGCATTCTAAGATGATCTGAAGTGCTGGCCATGTTGTCACTGGAGTACTTCTAAGAGAAGGGATGATGCCCATGACGACGTCCTCTGAGGGACGGCAGTGACAGCAGATTCCCCACGCATGAACAGAACAGCTCTGCTTCGTTGGCACTCTTTAGTAGAACGAAGAAAAACTGCATAGTTAACTAGGAAAATAAAATTAAATAATTATTTAACAGAAATTCCCTAGGGAGGTACTCCGAAGAGGAACCCCGAGGGAACAACATAAAATATGATTTAAGTCTTGCGCCCTTCCTTCTCCAGACGACATCCACGAAAGAAGGGGGGGAGCGGAGTAACTGTAATAAAAACAGAATTATATGTGTTCAAATCAACTAAGAATATTCACTAATAGTGAGAACCACTGACCCTCCGAAGGGAAGTGTTCCCCACGGAGAAAGCTGAAAAGTTAAAATACAATTAGATTTTCACTAAAAATAATTGAGACAAACAATCGGAAGAGCAACCTAACCCCCGCATGGGAAAGGAGCTTTCCCAATAGTACGTTGTTGTAGTAAAGGTAAACAACCTCGAGAAGAGAGAGACCGTAGTCAATCTTTGAAAGGCCACATTCCCTTCGCTCAGAATCCAAGTTTCCCGTAGGAAAAGTGGAAAAGGCAAAGACAATAGTTGAATGAAGAGGGTCCAGGCGATGACGATTCCCCTGCGGCGGCCGAGTTAACAAAAATATGCCGACGGGAAGACCGATGGACCAGAGAGGGAGAGGTCGTTCCCCACGAAGTGGAACTGTGCTGGCCTTGCTACTACGCAAGTGTCGTTGTCGTATATGTATCACACACACAGCAAAAACACTGAAAAGGAAACTTACCACATTTCTATACACATATATATACATAAACATTAAAAATGTTTATATATACAGTATATGCAAGTATAAGAAAAAGTAAGTTAAAAGATAAAAATTAATAGCAGTCCAAAATAGGCGATGAGGGAGAGAGGAAACAACCGCTCTCGATCCGAGCCAAAAGTAAAGTGACTAAATTACAGGTGTGTGAACGGGAGTGATAGCAAGCTAACCCCCCCTACCCCCGCTAACTAGCGGTGTGGGTAGTTAACCCTCGCTAAATCTTAATGGCTTGTCATTTCAGCTCCGCCGAAAGTATAACCCCTAATAAATAGCGTGGTTTGTATTCCAGTTACGGAACAAATATATACACTATAAAGAATCAATACTTAACTTTCCAGAGCCGAAAGAAGCTGGAGATTGCATAATAATCCTCGCAAAATCGATCAAAATCGTTAGATTAACAGGGAACACCACCGAGCAAAATCGCTACAAAAATAGGAGTAACCGCCATCTTGATACTCAATAGTAGTATGGGAAATAGGGTAACCTTGAGAACGGCTCCCCTTCCAAATTTGCCACTCTTCCCCCTCGAGGCATAAACGCTATTCGGGGTGAAGATCGCTATGTGTCGAATCAAGCATACGTCCCCTGATTATGCGATATCCTTAAGAGAAAATTTAAGGATATTTGCACCAAGATTTAGAATTCTGCAGACCTAAAGGTAAATTCTCTGGGAATATCACTGTAGTTCAAATATCCCTTGGAAGCTACTTATAGGAACCTTCCATCAGGACGACATGGCTTGAGCCCAAAAAACAGTTTTAATATCAGAGCACTGTACAAAAATAATCCATGTAAATAAGAGAAACAGAACCCTAAGAAAATGATATTTTAATTATAAAATAAATTTTTGAATATACTTACCCGGTGAATATATAGCTGCAACTCTGTTGCTCGACAGACAAACTGTACAGAAAAAAACTCGCCAGCGATCGCTATACAGGTTGCGGGTGTGCCCAACAGCGCCATCTGTCGGCCAGATACCAAGCTCTATGTAAACAAAGACTCAATTTTCTCCTCGTCCCACTGCGTCTCTATTGGGGAGGAAGGGAGGGTCATTTAATTTATATATTCACCGGGTAAGTATATTCAAAAATTTATTTTATAATTAAAATATCATTTTTAAATATTTAACTTAGCCGGTGAATATATAGCTGATTCACACCCAGGATGGTGGGTAGAGACCAGTAATATATGTTTACATTTTATGAGCTAAGAGTTTCTATTTCATTTTAGAAGTTATCAAAATAACAAAAACAAAATAAATAGGTACCTGGTAAGGAAGTCGACTTGAACGATTACTCTGCCTTATAAGTACGTCTTCCTTACGGAGCCTCGCGATCCTCTTAGGATGCTGATCGACCCCTAGGAGCTGAAGTATCAAGAGTTGCAACCCATACAACAGGACCTCATCAAACCCCTAATCTAGGCGCTCTCAAGAAATGACTTTGACCACCCGCCAAATCAACCAGGATGCGAAAGGCTTCTTAGCCTTCCGGACAACCCATAAAAACAACATTAAAAAACATTTCAAGAGAAAGATTAAAAGGATTTGGAATTAGGGAATTGTAGTGGTTGAGCCCTCACCCACTACTGCACTCGCTGCTACGAATGGTCCCAGTGTGTAGCAGTCCTCGTAAAGAGACTGGACATTCTTTAGATAAAAAGACGCGAACACTGACTTGCTTCTCCAATAGGTTGCGTCCATTATACTTCGCAGAGATCTATTTTGCTTAAAGGCCACGGAAGTTGCAACAGCTCTAACTTCGTGCGTCTTCACCTTAAGCAAAGCTCGGTCTTCCTCACTCAGATGTGAATGAGCTTCTCGTATTAACAGTCTGATAAAGTATGATAAAGCATTCTTTGACATAGGCAAAGATGGTTTCTTAACTGAACATCATAAAGCTTCAGATTGGCCTCGTAAAGGTTTGGTACGCTTTAAATAGAACTTAAGAGCTCTCACAGGGCATAAGACTCTTTCTAGTTCATTGCCTACAATCTCCGATAAGCTGGGAATATCGAAAGATTTAGGCCAAGGCCGAGAAGGCAGCACATTTTTGGCTAGAAAACCAAGTTGTAGCGAACAGGTGGCTTTTTCTGACGAAAATCCGATGTTCTTGCTGAAGGCATGAATCTCACTGACTCTTTTAGCTGAGGCTAAGCATACCAGGAAAAGAGTCTTTAGAGTGAGATCTTTCAGGGAGGCTGATTGTAGCGGCTCAAACCTGTCTGACATGAGGAATCTTAGTACCACGTCTAAATTCCAACCAGGGGTAGCCAAACGACGCTCCTTGGTGGTCTCAAAAGACTTAAGGAGGTCTTGAAGATCTTTATTGTTGGAAAGATCTAAGCCTCTATGCCGGAAGACCGATGCCAACATGCTTCTGTAGCCCTTGATAGTGGGAGCTGAAAGGGATCGTCCTTTTCTCAGGTATAAGAGAAAATCAGCTATTTGAGCTACAGAGGTACTGGTCGAGGATACAGAAACTGACTTGCACCAGTCTCGGAAGACTTCCCACTTCGATTGGTAGACTCTAATGGTGGATGCTCTCCTTGCTCTAGCAATCGCACTGGCTGCCTCCTTCGAAAAGCCTCTAGCTCTCGAGAGTCTTTCGATAGTCTGAAGGCAGTCAGACGAAGAGCGAGGACGCTTTGGTGTACCTTCTTTACGTGAGACTGACGTAGAAGGTCCACCCTTATAGGAAGACTTCTGGGAACGTCTACTAGCCATCGAAGTACCTCGGTGAACCATTCTCTCGCGGGCCAGAGGGGAGCAACTAACGTCAACCTTGTTCCTTCGTGAGAGGCGAACTTCTGCAGTACCTTGTTGACAATCTTGAACGGTGGGAATGCGTAGAGATCCAGATGTGACCAATCTAGGAGGAAGGCATCTATATGTATTGCTGCTGGGTCCGGGACTGGGGACCAATAGATTGGAAGCCTCTTGGTCAGCGAGGTTGCAAAGAGATCTATGGTTGGTTGGCCCCAAGTGGCCGAAAGTCTCTTGCACACATCCTTGTGGAGGGTCCATTCTGTTGGAATTACTTGCCCTTTCCGACTGAGACAATCTGCTATGACATTCAAGTAGCCTAGGATGAACCTCGTTACTAGGGAGATGTCTTGACCTTTTGACCAGATGAGCAGGTCCCTTGCGATCTCGTACAACGTCAGTGAGTGGGTACCTCCTTGTTTGGAGATGTACGCCAAGGCCGTGGTGTTGTCTGAGTTTACTTCCACCACTTTGCCTCGAAGGAGAGACTTGAAGCTTTTCAAGGCCAGATGTACTGCCAACAGCTCCTTGCAGTTGATATGCATGCTCCTCTGACTCGAGTTCCACAGTCCTGAGCATTCCCGACCGTCTAGTGTCGCGCCCCAGCCCACGTCCGATGCGTCCGAGAAGAGAACGTGGTTGGGAGTCTGAACAGCCAGGGGAAGACCCTCTCTTAGGTTGATATTGTCCTTCCACCAAGTCAGACAAGACTTTATCTTTTCGGAAATCGGGATCGAGACCGCTTCTAGCGTCTTGTCCTTTTTCCAGTGAAAAGCCAGATGGTATTGAAGAGGACGGAGGTGTAGTCTTCCTAGTGACACAAATTGTTCCACGGATGACAGCGTCCCTACCAGACTCATCCACAGCCTGACTGAGCAGCGTTCCTTCTTCAGCATCTTCTGGATGGATAGCAGGGCTTGATCTATTCTGGGGGCTGATCGTCTTGTTGTTCTGCAACGTCCTCATCAGATAGTTCCTCATCCGAAAACTGATGAGGAAACGGCAACGGAGTGGGTAACGTCTGGCTCGCTGAGTCCGGTCGCACTGGTGCATGCGTGACGGAGCCGGACGCAACATCATGGAACTGCTGCACAGTCTGTGAACTGTCAACAACCATGGGTGCGCGAGGAAGCACAGCGTCCACCCGAGACTGTCTACACCGTCTGGGTTGTGCAGTCAACACCATACCGGGTTGCTGAGGTTGACGCACTGCGTCAAAACAAGTCACCTCTGCTGATTGTTGAACATCCTGAACGTCAACAACCACCTACGAGCGTCGCTTAACGTCAACGTGCGGCTGGCAACCCACACTCGGTCGCATTGGTGGAGGAACCACCTCAACTGGCAGACGCGAGAAGGTTACCTCAGCGTCAACAGGACGCACAACCGACCGGTTGGAAGGTTGTTGGCCAGAAGGTTCGGCAGCAACCTTCTCCGCATTAAAGTCCTCTATCAAGGACGCAAGCTTGGACTGCATGTCTTGCAGCAAAGCCCATTTAGGGTCTACGGGAGCAGGTGCGGCAACAGACGGGGTTAGCGACTGAGGCGGTACCGCTTTCCATCCCTGAAAGCCTTGTTTATGCATGACATAATTGTACAGCAAAACTTCAAAGGCTCGAAAACAGCTGTGAAGTTGACCTGTAAAAAACTTGGAGCGTCTCCTGGCCAGGCGCCAGGGAGAGTCTACGAGATTTGAGAAGTCTATCTGGGCAGAGGCATGAACTCCCAAGCCGAGAACTTCTCTCGTGTCATATCAGACTCTCGCTCTATAAGCCAGTTTAAAAGAAGGGAAAGCAAAGGCTGTATCCCCCAAACTCCTCCTGGTGATAAACCAGTCGCCTAGCAAACGTAAAGCTCTCTAGGAGAGCGAGAGAGCACTAGCTTATAAACAACGGCTTCGAAGTAGCTAGGCCTAGTGTAAGCTCTGACGTTTAGGCGAACGAGGAGCAGCAGTTACAAAAAGATCCGGACAAAGATCCTTAAAAAAAAATCATCATGATTTAATTAAAGTCCATAGAGGGCTAAGCAGCTTTAGGCTCCTCTCCATCTGACAGAGTCCTCAAGGGAATATCAGTAGGAGGGGGAACAGCAACTTCCTCATCTACAGGAACCTTGTCTGATAAAAGCCGAGTCTCAAGCAAGGGAGAGACCTACCGTGGTGGCAATGCTTTACAAGCAGAGTCCACACTCACTGGTGCATTAGTAGCGGACCAGGACGCAACGTCATGTAACTGCTTGACAGTCTGTGAACTGTCAACAACTGAACTGTCAACCACAACAGGTGCGTGAGGACGCACAGCGTCCACTCAAGACTGCTTTGACTGCCTAGACTGAGCAGTCAAAACAACTCTAGAATGCGGAGGTTGACGCACAGCGTCAAAACAAGTCAACTCCGATTGTTAGCGAACGTCTTGAACGTCAACAGGAGCATCAGCAAGTGGCCTAACGTCCAAATGCGGCTGAAAATCCACACGAGACCGCATCGAGTGTGGTTCTAAACAACCTGACTGACGTGACTTAGCTACGCCAACGTCAACAGGAAGCACAAAGGAACGTTAGGTTGGCTGAAAGCCAGGATATCGATGAGATAAACGGCTAGACTCAACGGACTAATCGGCAGAATAGTCTTCCATAAGGGAGGCAAGCATATTCTGCATGTCTTGCCGTACAACCCATTAAGGATCAATGGAAATGGTTGTGGTAAGAGACGAGGGTAACGTCTGTGACCGCAACACTTTGCCAACAAAAAAGACTCTCGGAGTCTGTGTTACGCATTTGTTAGGCGGCGAGCAGTTATCCGATGACTGCATAGGGTCAGAGCTGTCCTAATGGCTGTAACCAGGACGCTGGACCTGTCCTGAAAGGACTGACTTTCGCTTAAGGGCTTCGAAACCTTGTGACAGGTTTCTTATGCAAAAAGCCTTCGGATGACGAGGAGAAAAAACGTCTCTCTCGTCATATGGTAGGGGAGATCTTGGTAAGATACACCCGATACCATAGAGGGAAACGTCTGTTCGTTGATCAAGGCCTCTCGAACCCATAAGTCGTTCGACATTACTTCTCCCCTGTTTGGGAGCTTGCAAGAGGTCCCGGACTAGGTGAACGACAGGCACGAACAGACGAACCCTCGGACGCAACACTGTAACACTTTGCGCAATATCACTTTATCACTTCGATTTTCTGTTTTGCACTTATTTCACTGAAATCGAAACTTTTACTGATTTCTACCTGAAGCACGCAATTCTACCCTTCATCAAAAGGTAGTAATGGCGAAATCAGTCGTATAATGCAAGCTCATTAATACCAGCAAAAAACAGAAAACATATTTTAAGATAAAAAATTCAGTGGCTGGGGAAGAGACTAAACACTAGTTCATATAAACTACGTTTTCAATCTCTCACCACACATAGCCTGGGGACGAGAATAAAAAAAACTAAAAACGTTTTATCCTTTCTCCCCGTACAGAGACTAGGGACGAGAGTAACTCGAGAACAACGTTACCCGCTTGAACGGAACGTTTTCTCTCCTCTCTCTCCCTCCGTCTCTATCTCTCTCTCTCTTTCTCTCTTGATTTCGCACCTAACAGAAGAGCCCAATTACATTTCGTCAAAAAAACATGTTATTTGACCAAAGGAAAAAACTGAAAGGTTTTTCAATTAAAAAGTTCCTTTAAAAAAGAATTTAAAACATTTAAGCTTTGAAAGAATAATGAACAAAACGTCAGAATCGATTTACTCTTTCTGCAAAGTGAAACCGTGATACTCTCTCTCTCTATCGTAACGATAGAGCGCAAACTGCGTAGTATAAATAAACTAAACGTTAGTTCATCTTTGAAAACAGTACGAAGACTATTCAAAGAAATTCTTTCATAAAATATTTATTTAAAAGGTTTTAAATCATTAGCTCTTTAAAAGCTATTTACGATTGCAAAGGGCTCAACGTTGTTAAACTTCGGTTTCCAAGTTAGGACCGCCTACTCTCAGGAAAGGTCGCATATAAACAAAACATTAAAATTCATTTTTATATGTTTATAATAAATGGAAAGTTAATCGAAGAGGCCTAATAAAGGCGGAGAGATATAAAATATATAGAGGAAAATCTATAATTAATTTATAACGTGATAAGATAATTACTAAAAGCCTAAACACACTTCCGTCTAAGGGAAGGGTCGGCCATTTAAAAGTGAAAGAAAGTCCATACTCTCTTTGTCACCATAATTAAATCTATCCAAAACGAGTTCAAGATTTAAGATGAAGATAAAACACCTGCACTGCGAAAGCTCAAACCAGAATATAGTACTTCACCAAAGATGATGGGAAAAACCCCAGGTTTCAACAGCGAGTAAAGTATGTCTTGTCGACACGTCGACAGAGAGAAAATTGAGTCTTTGTTTACATAGAGCTTGGTATCTGGCCGACAGATGGCGCTGTTGGGCACACCCGCAACCTGTATAGCGATCGCTGGCGAGTTTTTTTCTGTACAGTTTGTCTGTCGAGCAACAGAGTTGCAGCTATATATTCACCGGCTAAGTTAAATATTTAAAAATGTGTACTGACAAACATATCAACATTAATGCCTGGTTTACCTTATTGTATTTCGTGGAGTCCTCTTGTGGGGGAAGTCCTCTTGTGGGGGAAGTCCTCTTGTGGGGGAAGTCCTCCTGTGGGGGAAGTCCTCTTAAGAAGGATTCCTCTTGTTGGGAAGTACTCATGTGGGGGAAGTACTCATTGGGAAATCCTCATGCGGGGAAGTCTTCTTGTGGGGGAGTCTTCTCGTGGAGAAGTCTCCTTGTGGGGGAGGCCTCTTGAATGGGAGGCTTCTTGTGGGGGAGGCCTCTTGAATGGGAGGCCTCTTGAATGGGAGGCTTCTTGTGGGGGAGGCCTCTTGAATGGAAGGCTTCTTGTGGGGGAGGCCTCTTGAACGGGAGGCCTCTTGAATGGGAGGCTTCGTGTGGGGGAGGCCTCTTGAACGGGAGGCCTCTTGAATGGGAGGCTTCGTGTGGGGGAGGCCTCTTGAATGGGAGGCCCTTATCCAGTATTGTTGACTGCATGATTTGTCCAGGGTAATATCCAGATACCTGCAAAAATTCAATAATTTACAGTATAATGAGCTCATATATGTGTAAGGTACCTTAATTACTATTATTATCATTATTATCACTTACTAAGCTACAACCCTATTTGGAAAAGCAAGATGCTATAAACCAAAGGACTTTGACAGGGAAAATTGCCCAGTGAGGAAAGGAAGTAAGGAACCAGATAGAATAGTGTGCCTGAGTATACCCTCATGCAAGAGAAAACTAACTCGAGATAGTGGAAAACCATGATACAGAGGCTATGGCACTACCCAAAACTAGAGAACAATAGCCTCTTTTTTCTTTTTCGACAAATCCAACTTAGGACAAACACTTTGTAGTAGATTAACTTGATAGGTAGGTAGTAGATTGGCCAGGGCACCAGTTACACGTTGCGATACTACTGCAAGAGGGTTATTGGATCCTTTGACTAGCCAGACAGCACTACATTGGATCCCTAAGTCTAGTTATGGCTCATTTTTTTCTTTGCCTACACATACACCAAACACTCTGGCCTATCCTTTCCAAAATCTCCTCTGACCTTATACACAAAACAATCTTATTCACTTAAGGGGTTATGTACTGCAATATAATTGTTCAGAGGCTCAATTCCTCTTGGTAAGGATAGAAGAGACTCTTATCTATGGTAAGCAGCTCTTCTTGCAGAAGGACACTCCAAAATCAAACTATGTTCTCTAGTCTTACTTTGGTAGTGCCATACACTCTGTACCATGGTCTTCCACTGCCTTGAGGTAGAGTTCTTTTGTTTGAGGGTACACTCGGGTATGCTATTCTATCTTGTCTCTCTTCTTGTTTTGTTTTTTTTATAGTTTATGTATAATCTAATTTATTGTTATATATCTTGAAATATTCTAATTGTTATTACTTCCCTTGTAGTTGATTTTCCTTATTTCCTTTCCTCACTGGGCTAATTCCCCTGTTGGAGCCCTTAGCCTTATAGCCTCCTGCCTTTCCAGCTAAGGTTGTAGCTTAGCTGATGATAATAATAATAATATTAATAATAATAATAATAATAATAATAATAATAATGTAATAATGATAATAGAACAAGTTATCTAACACCAATAACCTAAGAATGAATAGAGACCTACAAATAGTTATGTTCAAAATACCAAGTGTGCTCAATTGACTTTGCACTTTATCCCCATATAAAACTGACTTTCATAAGAGCTATACAACAACAACAGCACTCAAATACAGTTGTCTCTGGTCAACTGCATGAAAAAGACCTCAGACATGTATTTAGCCATGTCTGGGGTTTGGCCATTTTCATCACTATGCTGGCCAATGCGAATTGGTCATAGTGGAAGAGACACGTCTGATTTCTCACAGCAAACCAACCTAGTATGGTGGCCCTGACTAGTACAGCATTGCTAATCATGGCGATACACAAACCCTTTCATCAAGTTTAGGTATCCCCACACAGAAAGGGGCAGGTAATACAGGTATTAACAAACCATCATCATTATTATCATTACTGTACTCTTATTTTTTAAATATTTAACTTAGCCGGTGAATATATAATAGCTGCTGCTCCAGCGGCTCGACAGAAAACACACACAAAAACTCGCGAGCGATCGCTATGAAGGTTGCGGGTGTGCCCACCAGCGCCAACTATCGGCCAGATACCACACATGCATGTAAACAAGCCTTCAATTCTTCTCTGTCAACCTTGACGACAAGACGTATCAATACTCGCTGTATAACCTGGAGTTTTCTCAACATATTTGGTGAAGTACTTCATTTTGGTTTGAGTTTTCGCAGTGCAGGTGTTTTTCCTCAACTTAAACTCTTGAACTCTTTATTGGACAGATTTAATTGTTGATGACTTGGATTGTTTTTTAGGACTTTCTTTGACTAATTCAAAATGGCTGACGCTTCACAAGCCCCTAGATTTCGTAAGTGTAATGCTAGGGATTGCAATAGGCGTCTTCCAAAGGCCTCTCTCGACCCACATACTGTGTGTTCTAATTGTCGGGGTAAAACCTGTCAATTAGGAGATCGGTGTGAGGAATGCGTGGGCCTTTCGGAATTCGATTGGCTCGAATACGACAAGTATTCTCGTAAGCTAGAGAGAGATAGGGTAAGGAGGAGTTCCTCTAGGTCAGTAGATTTTTCCTCTCCACATGCCCCTGAACCTAATCCTTCCCCTGTAGTGGTTGTGCCTGAACCCCCTACTGGCACTCAGGAACCATCGATGCGAGACATGTTACGTGCCATTCATGCCTTGGTGAAAGAGTTGAATCGTTAGCAACAGATCGTAATCAACTCATGGCTGACGTTAAAGAGCTTAAGTGTCAGAGTGCCACAGCGGAAAATCGTGGGAAAGTGATTAGTGCGCAAAGTGTTGTGAACAGTGTTGCGACCGAGGGTTCGTCTGTTCGTGCCTGTCGTTCACCTAGTCCGAGACCTCTTGCAAGCTCCCAAGTCCAGGGGAGAAGTAATGTCGTACGACTTATGGGTTCGAGAGGCCTTGATCAGCGAACAGACGTTCCCTCTATGGTATCAGGCGTGTCTCACCAAGATCGCCCCTACCATAAGACGAGAGAGACCATTTTCTCCTCGTCATCCGAAGGCTTTTCGCATAAGAAACCGTGGAGCAAGGTTTCTAGGCCCCTTAAGCGAAAGTCGGTCCCTTCAGGACAGGTCCAGCGTCCTGGCTGTAGCCATTGGGACAGCTCTGACCCTTTGCAGTCATCGGAAGACTGCTCGCCGCCTAAGCAACAATGTTACACAGGCTCAGAGAGTCTTGGTGTAGGCAAGGTTGTGCCATCTCAGACGTTAACCCCGTCGTTTACCGCACCCATTCCCGTTGATCCTAAATGGGTTGTACTGCAAGTCATGCAGATTAAGCTCGCCTCCCTTATGGAAGACTATTCTGCCGATAAGGTTCGCGATGATCCTCGCCGCTTAACTCATCGAGATCCTGGCCTTCAGCCGCCCAAACGAGCCTTTGCTCGTCCTGTTGACGTTGGCGTAGCTAAGTCACGTCAGTCACGCTTTGTAGAGCCTCACTCGATGCAGTCACGTGTTGACTTTCAGCCGCATATGGACGTTCAGCCACTTCCTGATGCTCTTGTTGACGTTCAGGACGTTCGCCAACCAGCGGAGTTGACTTGTTTTGACGCTGAGCGTCAACCGCCGCAGTCTAGAGTTGTTTTGACTGCTCAGTCTAGGCAGTCAAAACAGTCTCGAGTTGACGTCGAGCGTCCTCCCGCTCCTGTTGTTGTTGACAGTTCACAGGCTGTTAAGCAGTTACATGACGTAGCGTCCTGGACTGCTACTAATGCACCAGTGCTTGTGGACTCTGCGTGTCAAGCATTGCCAACCCCTTTGCTTGTTACTCAGCAGTTGTCAGATGAGGATCCTTCAGATGAGGAAGTTGCTGACCCTCATCATGATGATCATCCTTCGGATGTAGACGAACCTAGAACGGTTCCTCCATCAATGGACTTTAAGAAAGTCATGTTAATTTTCAAGGAGCTTTTTCCCGATCACTTCGTCACTGTTGCTCCTCGTTCACCACCGTTTGAGTTTGCTCTAGGCTTACCTGCTAACATGCCAGCCTTTACAAAGCTAGTGCTCTCTCGCTCTTCCAAGAGAGCTTTACGACTTTTAGGCGACTGGTTGGAAACCAGGAGGAGTTTGGGGAAGATGGCCTTTGCCTTCCCTCCGTCAAAGCTCTCGTCTAGATCGAGCGTCTGGTATGCCACGGGAGAAGTTCTCGCTTGGGAGTCCCTGCCTCTGCCCAGGGTGACTTCTCAAGCCTCGTAGACTCTCCCCGCCGCCTAGCCATGAGACGCTCGAAGATTAGTTGGTCCTCCTCGGACCTTGACCATCTGCTGAAAGGCGTATACAGAGCCTTTGAAGTTTTCAACTTCCTTGACTGGTCTTTGGGAGCCTTAAGTAGGAAAATCTCATCGGCTGATAGAGATGTCTCCTTACTGATTATGTCCTGTATGGATAAAGCCATCCGCGATGGTTCCAATGAGCTCGCCTCCTCTTTTACGTCGGGAGTATTAAAGAAGCGAGAGTCCCTTTGCTCTTTTCTTTCGGCAGGAGTTACTCCCTGTCAGAGATCAGAACTGCTCTTTGCTCCCTTATCAAAGTTTTTGTTCCCGCAACAATTGGTTAAGGACATAGCTTCTTCACTTGTGCAGAAGGACACCCATGACTTGGTGGCGTCCTCTGCTCGCAAAGGGACTCCTTCTACATCCTTTTTTGCTAGACCCAGGATCGACACTCCGGCGTCCAGATTTATTCCGCCCTTTCGTGGCAGAGCTCCCAGCAGGGGAAGTACTCGTGCCGAGGGAAAGAGAGGAAAGAAGAGAGGAGCCAAGTACTCACGTGGCAGAGTCTGACTGCCCACAGCCTCAGACAGCAGTAGGAGCCAGATTGAAGAGCTTCTGGCAGGCCTGGGAGAAGAGGGGCGCAGACCAACAGTCTGTTCAGTTGCTCAGAGAGGGGTACAAAATTCCATTTGTACGCAAACCTCCTCTAGCGACTTCCCCCATCGACCTCTCTCCCAGGTACCGAGAGGAGTCAAAGAGACAAGCCCTAAACCTAGAAGTGTCTCTATTGCTAGAGAAGGGAGCGGTGGTGAAAGTCTCGGACCTTCAATCACCGGGGTTTTACAACCGTCTCTTCCTAGTCCCGAAGAAGACAGGAGGTTGGAGACCGGTGCTAGACGTCAGAGCACTCAACGTCTTTGTTACGAAGACAAAGTTCACCATGGAGACCACGAAATCAGTCTTAGCAGCGGTCAGAAAGGGAGACTGGATGGTCTCTCTCGACCTAAGAGACGCGTACTTCCACATCCCTATACACCCAGATTCCCAACCGTTTCTGAGGTTTGTTTTCAAAAATGTGGTATACCAGTTTCGAGCCCTGTGCTTTGGCCTAAGTCCTGCTCCTCTCGTGTTTACGAGGCTTATGAGGAATGTAGCAAAGTTTCTCCATTTATCGGGAATCCAAGCCTCCCTGTACTTGGACGACTGGCTTCTCAGAGCCTCGTCCAGTCATCGCTGTCTGCAGGATCTTCATTGGACATTGGATCTGACCAAGGAATTGGGACTTTAGGTCAACCTAGAAAAGTCCCAGCTGATTCCATCCCAAACTATACTGTATTTAGGGATGGAGATTCGCAGTCCAGTTTTTCGGGCTTTTCCGTCTGCCACCCGAATAGAGCAAGCCCTGCTCAAAGTCCAACTGATGTTGAAGAGAGAACGGTGCTCAGTCAGGAATTGGATGAGTCTAGTAGGAACTCTATCATCCCTGGAGCAGTTTGTCTCGCTAGGAAGGCTACACCTTCGACCTCTCCAGTTCCATCTAGCCTTACACTGGAAAAAGGACAAGACGTTATAGACGGTCTCAATCCCGGTCTCCGAACCAGTAAAGGTATGCCTGAATTGGTGGAACGACAATATCAGTCTGAGAGAGGAACTTTCCCTAGCAGTTCAGAACCCAAACCACGTACTATTCTCAGACGCGTCGGATTTGGGTTGGGGTGCGACCCTGGACGGTCGGGAATGCTCAGGTCTGTGGACCTCAAGTCAGAGGAGCATGCACATCAACGGCAAGGAGCTTTTGGCAGTCCACTTGGCCTTGATGAAATTCGAGAGTCTCCTTCGAAACAAAGTGGTAGAGATCAACTCCGACAATACCACAGCCTTGGCATACATCTCCAAGCAAGGAGGCACCCACTCCCTCGCGCTGTACGAGATCGCAAGGGACCTGCTCATTTGGTCAAGAGATCGAGGCATCTCCCTGTTAACGAGGTTTATCCAGGGTGACTTGAACGTCTTAGCAGACTGCCTCAGTCGGAGGGGTCAGGTAATTCCTACGGAATGGACCCTCCACAAGGACGTGTGCAAGAGTCTTTGGGCTACTTGGGGTCAACCCACCATAGACCTCTTTGCAACCTCGATGACCAAGAGACTTCCAATCTATTGCTCTCCAGTCCCAGACCCAGCAGCAATACACATAGATGCATTTCTCCTAGATTGGTCTCATCTGGACTTGTATGCATTCCCACCATTAAAGATTGTCAACAAGGTACTGCAGAAGTTCGCCTCTCACGAAGGGACAAGGTTGACGTTGGTTGCTCCCTTCTGGCCCGCGAGAGTGTGGTTCACCGAGGTACTTCGATGGCTGGTAGACTTTCCAATAAGTCTTCCTCTAAGGGTAGATCTGTTACGTCAGCCCCACGTAAAGAATGTACACCAAAACCTCCCCGCTCTTCGTCTGACTGCCTTCAGACTATCGAAAGACTCTCAAGAGCTCGAGGCTTTTCGAAGGAGGCAGCCAGTGCGATTGCAAGAGCGAGGAGAGCTTCTACCATTAGAGTATACCAGTCGAAGTGGGAAGTCTTTCGAGACTGGTGCAAGTCAGCATCTGTGTCCTCGTCCAGTACCTCTGTAGCCCAAATCGCTGATTTTCTCTTACATCTGAGAAAGGTTCGCTCCCTTTCAGCTCCCACGATCAAGGGCTACAGGAGCATGTTGGCTTCGGTCTTTCGGCATAGAGGCTTAGATCTTTCCAACAATAAAGATCTACAAGATCTCCTTAAGTCTTTTGAGACCTCTAAGGAACGTCGTTTGGCAACTCCTGGATGGAACTTAGACGTGGTCCTAAGGTTCCTCATGTCAGACAGATTTGAGCCATTACATTCAGCCTCCCTGAAGGATCTCACTCTCAAGACACTTTTCCTAGTGTGCTTGGCCTCGGCTAAAAGAGTCAGTGAACTTCATGCCTTCAGTAAGAACGTCGGGTTTTCTACAGAAAAAGCCACTTGTTCTCTTCAACTTGGTTTCCTGGCCAAAAATGAACTGCCTTCTCGTCCTTGGCCTAAATCTTTTGATATTCCCTGCTTATCAGAGATCGTAGGCAACGAACTGGAAAGAGTATTATGTCCTGTTAGAGCTCTTAAGTTCTATTTAGCTCGTACTAAGTCATTACGAGGTAAATCTGAGGCATTATGGTGTTCAGTTAAGAAACCATCATTGCCTATGTCAAAGAATGCTTTGTCATATTTTATCAGATTTTTAATACGAGAAGCTCATTCTCACTTGAATGAGAAAGACCGATGTTTGCTTAAGGTTAAGACGCACGAAGTTAGAGCTATAGCAACCTCCGTGGCCTTCAAGCAAAATAGATCTCTCATGGATGCGACTTTTTGGAGAAGCAAGTCAGTGTTCGCGTCATTTTACTTAAAAGATGTCCAGACTCTTTACGAGGACTGCTACACACTGGGTCCATTCGTTGCAGCGAGTGCAGTAGTGGGTGAGGTTTCTACCACTACACTTCCCTAATTCCAATATCCTTTTTAATCTGTCTCTTGAAATGTTTTAAATATTGTTTTTTTGGGTTGTACGGAAGGCTAAGAAGCCTTTCGCATCCTGGTTGATTTGGCGGGTGGTCAAAGTCATTTCTTGAGAGCGCCCAGATTAGGGGTTTGATGAGGTCCTGTTTGTATGGGTTGCAACCCTTGATACTTCAGCTCCTGGGAGTCTTTCAGCATCCTAAGAGGATCGCTGGGCTTCGTGAGGAAGACAGACTTACAAGGCAGAGTAATCGTCTAAGTCAACTTCCTTACCAGGTACCTACAGTATATATTTGGGTTTTGTTATATTGATAACTGTCAAAAACTCTAAGCATATACGCTGTAAACTTAATTAACTCTGGTCTCTACCCACCGCCTTGGGTGTGAATCAGCTATTATATATTCACCGGCTAAGTTAAATATTTAAAAATTATATTTTAATTATAAAATAAATTTTTGAATATACTTACCCGGTGAATATATAAATTAAAGGCCCCCCCTTCCTCCCCAATAGAGACGCAGCGGGACGAGAAGAATTGAAGGCTTGTTTACATGCATGTGTGGTATCTGGCCGATAGTTGGCGCTGGTGGGCACACCCGCAACCTTCATAGCGATCGCTCGCGAGTTTTTGTGTGTGTTTTCTGTCGAGCCGCTGGAGCAGCAGCTATTATATATTCACCGGGTAAGTATATTCAAAAATTTATTTTATAATTAAAATATCATATTACTCAAATATGAATACACTAGATTCTAGGCAAAGACAGCTTACATTCTATTGACTATAATCATTAATAAATGTAAAAAGGATTGAAAATAAGCCTTTCTTTCTTGGATGTAAAATCTATCAAAAGTTCAACCCACATAAAATTACCTCAAATTGAATTCTGTAAACTAAAAGGCGATCATTCTCGACAGACGGTTTCGAGGACTGATAGGAAACAAATATAGAACGGAGTAAGACCTGGACCATATGATAAGAGAAACAAAGCAAATAGAGAGGATTGACATTGGATTAAGCACCAAATTCCTTCTCTCAGTATCCACACTTATGAGTGGAACTTCGAAGACCAGAGTCTGGAAGAAAGGGGAGCAACAAACTTGATTCTGCGTAAACACTGTAAAGTAAAATTAAAACATGTCTTGTCTTGACAAGGCCACTCAGCCCGACACCGCCTGGAGGAGACTCGTGTAGTACTCGCTCTATGACAGTAGTAAAGGAAACAAGGAAGAATCTGAATCAAAAGAAGCCTGATCCTTAATGTTCCAGCAAATCATAGGGGTAAAACCTGAGGACCAAAAGGACCCCCAACACTCCATGACGGAGGCTCAAAAGCAAGTAAATGAGAATACTCAAACCAGGACCTGAAGACGAGAGAATAAAATCTAGTCTCTCCCAAATGTATGGCCACCACGATCCATAGCTCAAAATACGATGGGGTGACAGACCTCACTAAAACAGGTGAGTCATAAATCTGTGATCTTGACATGTGAGGACCAATCTAGAGTAGTTATAAGGTGAGTGACTGATGGCGATCAGGAGAGTGATCGGTCATGGACAACCACTCGAGCAAAGAGCTCCAAGCTTAAGGTTTGTATAGATATGGAAAATACAAATTATTTCAAATTTGTCATTTGTTCCCGCACTCTATACAAACCTTAAACTCTTTACATAAGAGACTCACCCCATGGTATGTAGAAGTCCTTAAAATCAACAGGCTGGAGATTGTCCCAGTTGACACTGTGCTAAGCACAAGCTGTTGAGAGGGCACCCTGACACCTCGTGATTCTTATAGGATGACGGCCTGGACAATAGATGCAAGCGTAGAATTTAGTAATGCGGCTTGACCAGGTACAGTAAGCGTAAAATTGGAGCTAAGCCTCTCACTTAACCTATACATTGCCCGACTACACCTTGCTTGGAGAACAGGGGCAAAACAAATATATATTCATATATCAGGTTGCACAAAGGGTATGGCACCCACTTGAAGTTAGCGGAGGTCAGCTTGCGAAGTTCCTCGGATGCTGAGCCCCAGGAGAGGGGAGAATGAAATAGGAAGTGGACAGTCACTCACACATTCATTCTAGACTTACTCGCGGGTAACATCTGCCCTCAACCAATTGCTGCTTGTCCTACAAGGAAGCCGAGGTGTTTATTGACCACCTTTTGTGCAGGCACCACAGGACCTAAGGTAAACGTGTCTAGGTTCCTGTGGGTTATATCTTGCAGGTAGTGCGTAATGAACTTAGTTTGCCGTTTCCACACACTTGCTTGTAACACCTGCGTCACAGAGAAATTAGTCTTAAATGCCAGGGATGTGTTGACACCCCTGACGTCATGTGTACGGGGACGGCAACTGGAATGAGAGTGGTCTGACTGAATGGCTTTCTCACTCACCTGCCTGATCCATGAAAATAGCTAGTTCTTCGTGATCTTCCTTGTTTCTCCCTATGCTTACAAAGAGCATGCTGATTTGTGGGTGGGCTGTCTCGGTTCTTTTCAATAATTACCTCAGCGTCCTCACAAGGCAGAGTAATCACTGATCTGGATTATCCGCACAGTTTGGCGACTCTAAACCCAGAAAGGCCTGAATCTAGGATCTGCTCCAGCTGGAATTTGAGTCTTAGTTACGATCTGAGGGAAGAAACTGAGTGACATTTGCCCCCATCCCCTTGAAAAGGCGATATCATAGGAAAGACCATGGAGCTCGCTAACCATCTCTGCTAACTAGCGGAGGGTAGTTACAATTCGTAAAAGTTTCAACAGCTGATTTTCAGCTCGCGCCGAAATAATGCTGCTATGTAAAGAGTGTAAGGTTTGTTTAAAGTGGTGGAACAAAGAGCTATTGAACAGCTAATATCGCTAAATAAATCAGCTATACAATAACAAGCACAGGTAGACACATTCCAAAAATGTTTGCGTCGACAGTTGCGTGGAAACATTCCCAAGTTACTCATATCAGAGTGTTGTTCCAATATTTGCTCACCAAGAGCAAGAGCAGAAAGCCAAAATATTGCAGTTATGGATTTTTGAAGGAGAAAACCTATCACTCAACTACTGTACTGTATTGCAGTTTCTTCATTTTCAACGTAGGGTTGGCTTACCCAATTTCTTCCAATCAAAGAGAAAAAAAATGTTAGAAATGTCCACTGAAACTCCTAGCGAATGGTCTTACAGCTGCATGTTTAAACAAAAGAAAATGGTCCAATTTTCTTTCGTTCAATTGTCATCGGCTAACTACATGTAACTACATCGATGAGAAAGATAGTATTAATATATGGAAAAAAAAAGCCTCTATGCATATAGTTTTTCAAGAAAACTAAATGGGAGTAAAGAAATTGATAAGAAAAATAAACACGTAATGCCACCGTAAGATCTGTAGGAGCTATGCAAACTCGTTACGACAGTATTAGGGAGGAGCTGCGTTCTAATGTTTCTTTACGTTGGGAAGGCAAGTGCTTCACATAAGCACACCTGAATTCTTGTTGTTTTCTCTAGAATAGATCCGAATGAACTATTACAAAAAATATGACAAATCTAAAGCAAACTGTATTTTCCCAAAAACAACTGAATTCTGAATCCCCGCGTCAAGTCGTTCAAAACATTTTGGAAATCTTAACCCTTTTACCCCCAAAGGACGTACTGGTACGTTTCACAAAACTCATCCCTTTACCCCCATGGACGTACCGGTACGTCCTTGCAAAAAAATGCTATCAAATTTTTTTTTTCATATTTTTAATAATTTTTTGAGAAAATTCAGGCATTTTCCAAGAGAATGAGACCCACCTGACTTCTCTATGACAAAAATTAAGGCTGTTAGAGCAATTTAAAATATATATACTGCAAACTGTGCTGGGGAAAAAATAACCCCTTGGGGGTTAAGGGTTGGAAATTTCCAAAGAGCCTGGGGGTAAAAGGGTTAACAGACAAACCCGGAATTTTTAGTATAATCTTACAAAGGAGAAATTAATAGGAAAAAATCAAATACTCCAAAGTGTTTCTCTCTTGCCTTGCAGCACAATATTTGGCTCTAAAATAATTTTATTTCTATAAACACTTTCTTAACTGCAAAATCTTAAAAGTAATTTGTATTTTTCCAAGCTATACAAACCTGAGTCTTTTAGGTTGGGAGTTGGACAGCTGATGAATCCCTACCAAAAGGACGATGGTTTGCATTCCGCACAAGTAAAAATCACAATTTTTTTTGTATTTTTCCTAGTTATAAAATCCCCCAAGGCCTTTACGATGGGAATCAATGACCATCCAGGTCCTAACCTAAAGGACTAATGTATGTACAACTGGGAGCAATCAGACACAATAGCATATTGGTAGGGGGGCCACGGTTTCAACTAACAATGACAGGTTAAGATTGGAAATGGCACTTAGGATACGTCAGCGTGTCCTTAACAGCAGAGTTATGGCCTCCTACGACCCGTTACTTCTATGGTACTGGGACAAGTTGGTGTGTGTCCGCTGTTCTACAAACTACCAATACAATGAAATGTAACCCAATCTTGTCAAAATTATAAAACAATTTCATACAATAAAAACCCAATTGCCTTATCAGTGTGTTTGTAGATCAGTGGACACAGGCCAGTCTTAGCATGGAAGTGGGTAATCTAAATGCCATTTTGAAAAATCAAAGATATGGTCTCACCTAAAATATCCCCACCTAATATTTCATACATCAGTGTGTCCTTACTATGGAAAATGTACACTACTCCAAAACCCCCATTATAACCCTTTTAGTCGAACTGAAATAGGTCACTCCATTATCTTATTTCAATATTGGGGAGCCTTCATAGTTGGTTAGGACGGAACAGGTTGGTAATTAAAATGTGGGTCAATATTTACTGTAGCACAATACTCCTAATGAAGAAATTAAGAGGGGTTTCTGGTGTATTTCTAAATATTTTGAACTATTCTGATATAATTAGAGGAAACCCATACTAGTAAAAAAAAACATATTTTCTAAATTGGTTTTAAAACTCAAGTTATGACTGAAAACATTTTGAACAAGAAACAAACACAAGAACACCATCTTGGGTGTGTGTATGATAGCGGCCACCTGTATGTATGAAGATGGCTTGCTAAGAATACAGCATTGTAAGGGATGTCGCAAAGGGGCGTTAGACCCCAAATTAGTTTAGTAGGTATGAACACTGCTTGTAAGTTTGGTTATGTGGAAAAGTTTAGGTTAGGTGGTGTTCTTGTGTAGAGGGTTTGCAGAAAAACAGACACAGATTTGTAGTACGATGACCATGTCTTACGAATGACAAGAAAATGGGAAAAAAATCCCATTTTCTATGAATGCAGGAAACCTGCCCCTGATATACAAAGGCTCCTTACCTCCTAACCTAGGAGCCATATCCTTTCCTACTTACCAATCGGGGGCTATACTCCCTTTTGACAACCCCCCCCCCCTCAGAGTGCTATATCCTTGGCCTACCCTAAGACTCACTATCGACCCTGTGTTTGCTTCATTCCTAGCAAGATTGGTAAATTTGTATTGTATTACAGGGTGTGATTCTCAACATTATCATATATAAAACAATATCTCTGATTGCAAGTCTAAAGTAACTGACTGTTTAATGACTATACTTACATAAAAATACTGGAATAACGGTTTATATATAGCTATACAGCTGTAGAAACGTCACACGTGATGAATTTAAAGAGCCTTCAAACTGTACAGGCACAGTACAGCAGATGTTTAACCTCTGTAACGGCTCCACAAATTTACCGTTTCTTAGTCTATTTTCAATTGCTTTTATTAGATACTTTTATACCCGGGTTCTTATATGATATACAGTATATACATATATATATATATATATATATATATATATATATATATATATATATATATATATATATATATATATATATATATATATATATATATATATATATATATATATATATATATATATATATATATATATATATATATATATATATAGAGGATGATGAATGGAAAAGTATTGAATTAAAAGCTCAAGAAAGAGACGACTGGCGAAATCTAACTGGGGCCCTTTGCGTCACGAGATGATGATAATGATGATGGTAGTGATATATATATATATATATATATATATATATATATATATATATATATATATATATATATATATATATATATATATATATATATATATATATATATATATATATATATATATATATATATATATATATATATATATATATATATATATATATATATATATATATATATATATATATATATATATATATATATATATATATATATATATATATATATATATATATATATATATATATATATATATATATATATATATATATATATATATATATATATATATATATATATATATATATATATATATATATATATATATATATATATATATATATATATATATATATATATATATATATATATATATATATATATATATATATATATATATATATATATATATATATATATATATATATATATATATATATATATATATATACAGATAGATAGATAGATTGATAGATACAGTGTTTTATAAATTCATATATTCTTCTGATGTCAGCATCAGTATCACATCCTGTTATTATTATTATTATTATTATTATTATTATTATTATTATTATTATTATTATTATTATTATTATTATTAACTAAGCTACAACCCTAGTTGGAAAGCAAGATGCTATAAGCCCAAGGGCTCCAACAGGGAAAAATACCTCTGCGGGGAAAGGAAAAAACGAAACAAATAAAACTAAAAGAGAAGTAATGAACAATTACAAAGTGGCAGCAACTTTCAAATGTGGAATAGTCACAACCACTACCACTCCCAGTTATGGGCGTGACCTAGTTTGACCACGCCCCACGTTTCAACCCTTCTTGGTTAGTTTCTTCAAACTTCTAGGATAAGGTAGAGCTTTTCAACCGATTTCAAACTTGTGCAGATTATTGTTTTAACCTTAAATTCGTTGGTTTTTATTTGTATACATTTCTTTAGAGTTTTGGTGGTATCATTTTTTTTCGGGTTTCATACAATTACATACATACACACACACACACAAAAGTCCGTCTTTCCAGATCTGAAGGGAATAATCTACAATATGGACTCAGAAGAGGGAAGAAGTCACACTTGTTCTTGTATGCATTCTTCCTTGACAAAGATTCACTTGCACGGTTTCTTTGTCAGGTGAACGAATGCAGAAACATGCCTCACTTTTTGTAGTATGCTATGTTCCCTTCAAGAATCACTGGCACTGGCATTGTAGAACGGAGGTTTTCGTTCAGCTTTGAGATAAATAGAAGGTGAGGAGGGTCGTGGGAACCAAAACTGCAACTATTTTCCTTGAAAGTAGAAGCAGGCCAAACCCCCCTTGGTATGCTACAACCGTAGTTGGAAAAGCAGGATGCTATAAGCTCAAGGGCCCCAACAGGGAAAATAGACCAGTGAGGAAAGAAAATAAGGAAAACTACAAGGGAAGTTCAAGAACAGTAACATTCAAATAAATCTTTCATACATGAATTATAAAAACTTTTAGACAGTGAGAAGGGTCAAATTTCAGAGTTTAGACAGTGAAAAGGGTCAAATTCCAGAGTTTAGACAGTGAAAAGGGTAAAATTCTAGAGTTTGGACAGTGAAAAGGATCAGATTCTAGAGTTTATACAGTGGAAAGGGTCAAATTTTAGAGTTTAGACAGTGAACGGGTCAAATTCCAGTCAAGACAGAGAAAAGGGTCAAATTCTAGAGTTTAGACAGTGAAAAGGGTCAAATTCCAGAATCTAGACAGTGAAAAGGGTCAAATTCCTGAGTTAAGACAGAGAAAAAGGGTCAAATTCTGGAGTTTAGACAGTGAAAAGGGTCAAATTCCAGAATTTAGACGGTGAAAAGGGTCATATTCCAGAGTTTAGATGGTGAACAGGGTCACATTTCCAGAGTTTAGACAGTGAAAAGGGTCAAATTCCAGAGTCTAGACAGAGGAAAGGGTCAAATTCTAGAGTTTAGACAGTGAAAAGGGTCAAATTCCAGAGTCTAGACAGAAAAAATGGTCAAATTCTAGTTTAGACAGTGAAAAGGGTCAAATTCCAGAGTCTAGACAGAGGAAAGGGTCAAATTCTAGAGTTTAGACAGTGAAAAGGGTCAAATTCCAGAGTTTAGACAGTGAAAAGGGTCAAATTCCTGAGTTTAGACGGTGAAAAGGGTCATATTCCAGAGTTTAGACAGTGAACAGGGTCAAATTTCCAGAGTTTAGACAATGGAAAGGGTCAAATTCTAGAGTCTAGACAGAGGAAAGGGTCAAATTTTAGAGTTTAGACAGTGAAAAGGGTCAAATTCCAGAGTCTAGACAGAGGAAAGGGTAAAATTCTAGAGTTTAGACAGTGAAAAGGGTCAAATTCCAGAGTCTAGACAGAAGAAAGGGTCAAATTCTAGTTTAGATAGTGAAAAGGGTCAAATTCCAGAGTCTAGATAGAGGAAAGGGTAAAATTTTAGAGTTTAGACAGTGAAAAGGGTCAAATTCCAGAGTTTAGACAGTGAACAGGGTCAAATTCCAGAGTTTAGACGATGAAAAGGGTCATATTCCAGAGTTTAGACAGTGAACAGGGTCAAATTCTAGAGTTTAGACAGTGAAAAGGGTCAAATTCTAGAGTCTAGACAGAAGAAAGGGTCAAATTCTAGAGTTTAGACAGTGAAAAGGGTCAAATTCCAGAGTCTAGACAGAGGAAAGGGTAAAATTCTAGAGTTTAGACAGTGAAAAGGGTCAAATTCCAGAGTCTAGACAGAAGAAAGGGTCAAATTCTAGTTTAGACAGTGAAAAGGGTCAAATTCCAGAGTCTAGACAGAGGAAAGGGTCAAATTCTAGAGTTTAGACAGTGAAAAGGGTCAAATTCCAGAGTTTAGACAGTGAACAGGGTCAAATTCCAGAGTTTAGACGGTGAAAAAGGTTATATTCCAGAGTTTAGACAGTGAACAGGGTTAAATTCTAGAGTTTAGACAGTGAAAAGGGTCAAATTCCAGAGTCTAGACAGAAGAAAGGGTCAAATTCTAGAGTTTAATCAGTGAAAAGGGTCAAATTCCAGAGTCTAGACAGAGGAAAGGGTAAAATTCTAGAGTTTAGACAGTGAAAAGGGTCAAATTCCAGAGTCTAGACCAGTGGATCTTAACCTTGTTGGAGGTACTGAACCCTGCAACTATTACAGTATATGTACACTCATCAAACTCTTTATAGTCGGAAACACACCCATATATATATATATATATATATATATATATATATATATATATATATATATATATATATATATATATATATATATATATATATATATATATATATATATATATATATAAACGAAAAGAAAAAGAAAGTCACACCTGAATATATCAGCATGTATTTCAAATTCAAAACATAGATATATAGTGTATGTGTACAATATGAACCATGCATCATCTGCGCACACAACCAATGTTCAAAGGGCAAAATCAACAAAATATGAACTTCACACAAAAACAAAAACAAAATAAATACTTGCTGCAACTCAATGTGACTTTTGCTATTGCTTTTCAGACACAATTTCAGAAATCCTCGGATTAACCTTGTCAAGTGCCACTCTCATGGCATTCGAGTTGTGTTACCTCTGCCGAACCCCTGAGACTGCCTCGCCGAACCCTTGGGGTTCGATCGAACACAGGTTAAGAACCACTGGTCTAGACAGAGGAAAGGGTCAAATTCTAGAGTTTAGACAGTGAAAAGGGTCAAATTCCAGAGTTTAGACAGTGAAAAGGGTCAAATTCCAGAGTTTAGACGGTGAAAAGGGTCATATTCCAGAGTTTAGACGGTGAACAGGGTCAAAATTCCATAGTTTAGACAGTGAAAAGGGTCAAATTCCAGAGTCTAGACAGAGGAAAGGGTAAAATTCTAGAGTTTAGACAGTGAAAAGAGTCAAATTCCAGAGTCTAGACTCTAGAGTTTAGACAATAAAAAGAGTAAAATTTCAGACTCTAGACGCTAGAGTTCAGACAGTGAAAGGGTTAAATTCCAGAGTCTAGACTCAGCAGTCTAGACAATGAAAGGGTTAAATTCCAGAGTCTAGACTCAAGAGTCTAGGCAGTGAAAACAGTCAAATTCCAGAGTCTAGACAGTGAAAAGGGTCAAATTCCAGAAAAGTCTTGAGTCGGAACAGTGAAAAGAGGAAAAGAGACTGGAGAGCAAGGTGGAAAGCAGATGATAACATATGAAGGAGGTTAAAGTAAAAATGAGAAATAGAAAAAAAATGTATTTGAGACATTTTGTTATATATTGTAGATTCTAAACTCAGGTCAGGAGAGTAGAAGGAGGAAGATAAAATACGAAGGAATTTAAAGTAAATAGGAGAAAGGTATTTGAGAAACATTTTTGAGTCAAAATGAAGGAAAACATACTCCCAAGATAGAGTCTTTTTGCTCGTCACAAAGAACATGGAAAGACGTATTCTCTCATCAAGAGAGATACAATGTTAAAGCTGACGTCTTTTTCACTCATGAGAGAGAGAGAGAGAGAGAGAGAGAGAGAGAGAGAGAGAGAGAGAGAGAGAGAGAGAGAGAGAGAGAGAGAGAGAGAGAGGCAAAACATCGAAGTTACTCAGTTAATTCATACTAATACATAATATAAAAAGGTACATTTTATGGTATAATATCAGGTTTATAAATCTTTATGAAATTCTGCCGTAGAAAACTATATAAGAATAAAAAGCTTAACATTATACAAAAAGTAAGGCAATGTTCAAAGACCCCAGACACACACACACACACACACACACACACACACACACACATATATATATATATATATATATATATATATATATATATATATATATATATATATATATATATATATATATATATATATACACTCACACACACACACACACACACACACACACACACACATATATATATATATATATATATATATATATATATATATATATATATATATATATATATATATATATATATATATATATATATATATATATATTCCTTAGGAACTGGTAATCTTAGTCTTCTTGGATTTGCTTTGACAAATCAATAAAATTATGCAATTTTGGACCAGTAAAAAATATGAGATTTGCTAATTTGTATGGTCTTTTAAAATTCCGTTTATCCTTAATTAACACAAATAAATTTTCCCACTGAACCATTACTATTATTATTATTATTATTATTATTATTATTATTATTATTATTATCCAAGCTACAACCCTAATTGGAAAAGCAAGATGCTATAAGCCCAGGGGCTCCAACAGGGAAAAATAGCTCAGTGAGGAAAGGAAAAAAGGAAATAAATAAATGAAGAGAACAAATTAACAATAAATCGTTCTAAAAAGAAGTAACAACGTCAAAACAGATATGTCACATATAAACTATAAACAACATCAAAAACAAATATGTCATAAACTATAAAAAGACCCATGTTGAGGATATAATTTGGGTTTTAATAACAATTGTCCAAGATTGGAGTGGCCAATTCACCGACGTTAGTCGTCAGTGCATTTTGACAGCCCTGATTCAGAGAACATAAACTCAATTGTAAATCCTGTAAATACTTTGTCTGTGCGACTTATTTCAACAGATACATTTCAACAACAACAATCTGTCTGTTATGTTATCAACTAACAAATACCACTGTTATGTCATCAAGTATTATTCTTGCTTCAAATCTTTTGCACAGATCAGACATAGCACAGCTTCAAGAGCGCAACCAAACACGTCTATGTAATTTACAATGTACGTCAACTACGACAAGCTGGATAACATTTCCACAATCTATATAAATAGAATATATCTTCCTATTGCATTCCTTATCCTTGCCAAGATAATAATAACACCGTCATATGAAAATATACCGTGAAAGGTAGTCGTTCCATCTCTTTGAGTGCACTTCACAGCGGGCTGAAGTGCACCGTGGTTGATATACCAAAGTCCCAACTTCACTTCAACTTTGAGCCGCCTCTTTTTTTTAGCTGTTCCCTTCCCATACATTCCCCCATAACAGCCAGCTATCAATTCCATCTACCACCCTTCATGTTTCTCTTGCATTGTATAACATCTTTTTCGGCATTTCATTGTAAAAGAACAGTTTACAAAAGGAGAATCTCAACTCTTCCTGGTTATTTGTCTCCAACGCAAATGTCTTTTGTAGAAAGAATGCTATTGCAAGAATTGTTGCTGTGTAAAACTAAAAACGAATTGAAAATAAAAAAATAAAGCTTATATAAAATAACTTAGTAACATTTATTTCTTAATGTTTCAGTATTATTGCATTAAAACTTTCAACACTACACTAACATATTCCAAAAAGTTCTAGGGAAAAAGTAAGAACTTTGAGTGATTTTCAATGGAGTTGAATTTTTGGACAATACCACTAAATTCTCTTCATTAGAATGTGTGCTTCACTTTATGTGGAACACGGGCTCTTGCGGTAGCAAAAATGTGTTTAAAAATTAATTCTGTGAAACCTTGTATATATATCACAAAAGATCAAGCAAGGCTAGACAAATGTTAGAGTGTTTATGTTCAGTACCATATTAGAAAGTAGCTTACAGCCAAACCCCCCCAAAAATATATACCGTCTGACTGTAGCTTAATTTGCATACCTATTTCAAAAGAGCTTTTGTTCTTTTCAGAGTAGTTTAAGTACCAAAGTACCAGCTAGCTATAAACACACTAAATGGAAATCTGAATCTTTGGAAGTGTGTTCATAAAAGCAGCCTGATAAATACAGGCTCCGAGCTCCAACTTTGGACAGCAGGGCAGTTCGAAGACGATGAGCTCAAGTGAAACTTTAAACCAAATGATAGTAAGAAATAATGGCCCTCTTCTTGTGCCTCGGTGTATCAAAATACACGGACATCTGTGTGTCCCTCTTGCAACCCTACAAGTAGACGTGTCCACCAGCAATGTACTGTGTACAGACCAGAACCTCTTGGGGTCTTTGGGGGGACAAGCATACCGAGCCAGAATACCCTTCCTTTGCTCAGCCACTGTAAATTTACGTGAGTCGAATGTGTGGGTCAGCTTTAACCTGCCTTCCTCCCTGGCTGCTCTTTAGAGAGAGAAGAGGGGGAGAGAATCTGAAGGAGGGGGATAGTGAGAGAAGCCTGTGGAGAGATCTGGGTGGGGAGGGAGAAAGGCAGTGCAGGATATTGTGGTAAGTTTTGCAAGACATAAATTCTGCGACACATGAAGCGCGAACGTTAACTTTATCTAATCCTTTGACAAACGTTTGATTACTGCTTTATTAACGCCTGTCTATGTTCTGGGTTTCCTTTCGTTTTGAAGGGAAATATTAACTTATACTACAATGTTATTAGCCGAGACCTACACAATGCAATGTAACAGCGTGGCTGTAGACATCATTCACTCTCCTCCTCTAGCCCCTCTCACGTAACGGGGTAGTGAGCCACAGGATTTCGTCCAAAGTTTCATATCATTAAGACCAGCTACGTTGCTAGCGTGGTTCCAATGAACGAAACCTTATGAACTGTTATGACATCTCACCACTGCTCTCTTCCCAGGGCAATATAGATGAAATGTTTGGGACAAGAACATGTGTACCGAACTAAAACTAATTCTCAGTTCGCTGATATTATGAACACGGCAAATTGCGATAAAATGTACGTGCAGTAATAGAAACTTATTGGTTATTTATTGCAGTTTATATTACCTGACATGCAAATAAGAAATATCTAGGCGATAGAGCGTGTTTGGAATCACAGTGTTAGACGACAAAACATCAGATCTTTTGATGAAATCCCACAAGCCAGTCTTGCAACACGGTTCAACGGCACCATCATCACTTTCTTTCTCTTCATTGCAGATATCTGAGAACAGTCCGCTCTTTGTGCAGTATTTCCACTACACTGTCTTTTATTCAAGTATCCATTTCTTTCAAGAGCAATAGGGGTTGAATTTTTCCATTGGCTTTAGGAGAAAATGGTAATATTAACTGGTCTACTCTGTGAAATAAAGATCAGCTGTTATATCTAATATTTTCTAGTTTCTAATGCGATGCTGAGTAGCAAATTTAATCATAACAGCGTGGACAGAATTTGCCTTCACTAATTAATAATATTTTTCTTTTAATTTGTTACGATTTAAAAGAGAAATTCGTTTCATCAGTCATGCATTTTTTGTAACAATCAACTGATGACATGACTGACTAAAAACAGCAAAATTTCACGGAACTGAATAAAATTAGTTATTTCAGGAGAAACCAGTTTTCCACCACAAGCTGTTTCCCTGGACGTTGTATACCTGTGTATGTTAAACTATACGAATTACTAACACAGTAATCAACTGTGAACAATGGTATTCATATAAAAGACTATTTTAGGAGACAATAACAGTCTAACAAATTACATAACATACATTACACACATCATAATCAGCCTCGCATTACATTCTTAGCCTTTTATATTGTGACAAAATGTTCAATCATGAATTTGTTGGATAAACATCATATATATATATATATATATATATATAGAGAGAGAGAGAGAGAGAGAGAGAGAGAGAGAGAGAGAGAGAGAGAGAGAGAGAGAGAGAGAGAGAGAGAGAGAGACATACATTGAATTAAAAAAGGATAAATAGCGAGCCAGGAAACCAGTGGAGTAAGTTCTGAAAAAATCCAGAGAAATTATTATTATTATTACTATTATTATTATTATTATTATTATTATTATTATTATTATTATTATTATTATTATTATTATTATTATTCTTATTATTATTATTAGCTAAGCTACAACCCTAGTTAGAACAGAAGAATGCTACAAGCGCCATGGATCCCACAGGGCAAAATAGCCCAGTGAAGACAGGAAATAAATACAAAATATATGAGAATATCTATTTATTTACCATGACATTTTCCCCAACTTTGGGAGGTAGCCAACTGCCACCTCAGAGGACCAGAGCTAGCAGCAGGGTTCTTTGCCTCTCTCCCATCTATCCTCCTATCACCTAGGGCTTTCTTCACTCCATCCATCCACCCAAAACCTTGGTCTTCCTCTTGTACTTCTCCCATCCACTCTTGCATTCATCATTTTCTAAAGCAGATGAGCATTTTCCACTATCTCTACAAGGCCAAACCACCTCAACACGTTCATATCCACTCAGTGCTAATACATTCCTCAAACAAGTTCTCAATCCTCACTATTTCGCTCCTAACTCTATCTAAAAGAGATAAATCAGCCATACTCGTCAGACACTTCATCTCGAACACATTCCATTTCTGTCTCTCCGTCACTTTCATTCCCCACAACTCTGATCCATACTTCTCAGTTGGTACAATCACTGTACAGAACTCTCTCTCTCTCTATCTCTCTACATTCACCCATAAACCTCTTATTCTTTACCCACTCCCTTCACTGGCCCCCAACACTTCACATCATTCACTCTCTGGCGTACATCTGCTTCCACTCCACCATTTGCAGCAACCCCGAGTACTTAAACTGATCTACTTCCTCAAGTAACTCTCCATTCAACATGACATTCAAACCTCGCACCACCCTCCCTTCTCGTGCATCTCATAACCTCACTCTTACCTACATAAACTCGAAACTTCCTTCTCTCACGCTTCCAAACTCTGTCACCATTGATACAGCTTCTCCGATTCTGTTACCAACACAGTATCATCCGCAAGCAATAACTGATCTATCAGTTTTAATCGTGGACCAAGCATTCGAGCATATGAGACGCCATGAATTGAAAATATAAAATATCTTAAAATCATCAACAACGTAATACATTAAACATTACTGCAACAATTCTGAAGCCAGGAAAATAGACATGTGTGGGAAAATGTGGGTGTATCTCTCGTAATCATTATTGAATTTTTTAATTTCTCAGATCTAAACTACTTGATTTTAACAAACTTTAAATTGTACATTTCCCAGCGGCAACTAGGATGTGTATATCACAACGGTAGAGCTTACTGGTAACTAATAGTGAAATATATATATATATATATATATATATATATATATATATATATATATATATATATATATATATATATATATATAGTATATATATATAGAGATAGAGAGAGGAGAGGAGGAGAGAGAGAGAGAGAGAGAGAGAGAGAGGAGAGAGAGAGGGAAGGAGAGAGAGAGAGAAGAGAGAGAGAGAGAGAGAGAGAGAGAGGAGAGAGAGAGGGGGTCTGATGAAATATAGTTTAAAAATCAAATTTTATTCTCCTACTTTCTTGTATATTGCAAATAATTCAACCTTATTGTATGAAAAGTAAAAGATAATAAAGATTATATAATGATGATTATAGTTATCTCTCTCTCTCTCTCTCTCTCTCTCTCTCTCTCTCTCTCTCTCTCTCTCTCTCTCTCTCTCTCTCTCTCGTGTGATAATCCATATGGGCATGTTTACGACAGACCCTGTTTTGATGGACTACCAGCTGTTAAATACCCGTAACTCGCGTAAGGGTATTACTTCTCCCTTAACATTCCTCCAAGACTTCTCCCTCTCCCCTCCCTTGTTTTCCA